>NW_024424008.1:2169213-2274429 GCF_017311325.1 Ursus maritimus
AAAAAAAAAAAAAGAATGAGCATTCTGTTGTTCTGGGGTGGAGTGTTCTGTATATATCTATGAGGTCCATCTGATCTAGTGTATCATTCAAAGCTCTTGTTTCTTTGTTGATTTTCTGCTTAGGTGATCTGTCTATTGCTGATGGTGGAGTGTTGAGGTCCCCTACTAATAATGTGTTTTTATCTATATGTCTCTTTATTCTGGTTAAGAGTTGGCTTGTGTATCTAGCTGCTCCCCTGTTAGGGGCATAGATATTTATAATTGTCATATCCACTTGTTGGATACATCCTTTAAGAAGAATATAGTGTCCTTCTGTATCTCTAACTACAGTGTTTAGTTTAAAATCCAATCTGTCTGATATGAGAATTGCTACCCCAGCTTTCTTTGAGGTCCATTGGCATGAAAATGGTTTTCCATCCCTTCACTTTCAGTCTGATGTATCTTTAGGTTCAAGATGAGTCTCTTGTAGACAGCATACAGCAAATTTGTGTGGAACCAGAAAAGGCCCCAAATCGCCAAGGAATTGTTGAAAAGGAAAACAAAGCTGGGGGCATCACGCTGCCGGATTTCAAGCTATACTACAAAGCTGTGATCACCAAGACAGCATGGTACTGGCACAAAACAGACACATAGACCAATGGAACAGAATAGAGAACCCAAAAATGGACCCGGCTCTTTGGGCAACTAATCTTTGACAAAACAGGAAAAACATCCACTGGAAAAAAGACAGTCTCTTCAATAAATGGTGCTGGGAATATTGGACAGCTTCATGCAAAAGAATGAAAATTGACCACTCTCTCACACCATACACAAAGATAAACTCAAATGGATGAAAGACCTCAATGTGTGATAGGAATCCATCAAAATCCTAGAGAAGAACATAGGCCTCTTTGACATCGGCCACAGCAACTTTTTTCATGACACATCTCCAAAGGCAAGAGAAACAAAAGAAAAAGTTTTAATAAAAGAGTAAAAAAAAAACACAAAACAAACAAACAAAAAACAAATACCATATGATTTCAATATGTGGAATTTAAGAAATAAAACAAAAGCATAAGGGAAAAAAAGAGAAAGAGAAATCAAGAAACACTCTTAATTATGGAGAACAATCTGATGGTTACCAGAGGGGAGGGGTGAGGGGATGGGTTAGATTGGTGATGGGGATTAAGGAGTGCACTTGTCTTGATGAGTGCTGCATGCTGTATGAAATTGTTGAATCACTGTACCGTACATCTGAAATTGATACAACACTATGTTAACTATACTAGAATAAAATTTTTTAATTTTTTAATTTAAAAAAAAAGAAAAAAATGAACTTGTGGTACTTCATCAAGATAAAAAGCTTCTGCACAGCCAAGGAAACCGTCAAAAAAGCTAAGACACAGCCCACGGAATGGGAGAAGATATTTGCAAATGACACTACAGATAAAAGATTAGTATCCAAGATCTACAAAGAACTTCTCAAACTCAATACATGTGAAAGAAATAATCAAATCAAAAAATGGGCAGAAGATATGAACAGACACTTTTCCAATGAAGACATACAAATGGCTAACAGACTCATGAAAAAATGTTCAAAATCATTAGCCATCAGGAAAGTTCAAATCAAAACCACACTAAGATACCACCTTACGCCAGTTAGAATGGCAAAAATTGACAAGGCAGGAAACAACAAATGTTGGAGAGGATGTGGAAAAAGGGGATCCCTCTTACATTGTTGGTGGGAATACAAGTTGGTACAGCCACTTTGGAAAACAGTGTGGAGGTCCCTTAAAAAGTTAAAAATTGAGCTACCCTATGATCTAGCAATTGCACTACTGGGTATTTACCCCAAAGATACAGACGTAGTGAAGAGAAGGGCCATATGCACCCCAGTGTTCATAGCAGCATTGTCCACAATAGCCAAATTGTGGAAGGAGCCGAGATGCCCTTCAACAGATGACTGGATTAAGAAGATGTGGTCGATATATACAATGGAATATTACTTGCTGGGGGCATAGATGTTTATAATTGTCATATCCACTTGTTGGATACATCCTTTAAGAAGAATATAGTGTCCTTCTGTATCTCTAACTACAGTGTTTAGTTTAAAATCCAATCTGTCTGATATGAGAATTGCTACCCCAGCTTTCTTTTGAGGTCCATTGGCATGAAAAATGGTTTTCCATCCCTTCACTTTCAGTCTGGATGTATCTTTAGGTTCAAGATGAGTCTCTTGTAGACAGCATACAGCAAATTTGTGTGGAACCAGAAAAGGCCCCAAATCGCCAAGGAATTGTTGAAAAGGAAAAACAAAGCTGGGGGCATCACGTTGCCGGATTTCAAGCTATACTACAAAGCTGTGATCACCAAGACAGCATGGTACTGGCACAAAAACAGACACATAGACCAATGGAACAGAATAGAGAACCCAAAAATGGACCCTCGGCTCTTTGGGCAACTAATCTTTGACAAAACAGGAAAAAACATCCACTGGAAAAAAGACAGTCTCTTCAATAAATGGTGCTGGGAATATTGGACAGCTTCATGCAAAAGAATGAAAATTGACCACTCTCTCACACCATACACAAAGATAAACTCAAATGGATGAAAGACCTCAATGTGTGATAGGAATCCATCAAAATCCTAGAGAAGAACATAGGCCTCTTTGACATCGGCCACAGCAACTTTTTTCATGACACATCTCCAAAGGCAAGAGAAACAAAAGAAAAAGTTTTAATAAAGAGTAAAAAAAAAAAAACACAAAACAAACAAACAAAAAAAACAAATACCATATGATTTCAATATGTGGAATTTAAGAAATAAAACAAAAAGCATAAGGGAAAAAAAAGAGAAAGAGAAATCAAGAAACACTCTTAATTATGGAGAACAATCTGATGGTTACCAGAGGGGAGGGGTGAGGGGATGGGTTAGATTGGTGATGGGGATTAAGGAGTGCACTTGTCTTGATGAGTGCTGCATGCTGTATGAAATTGTTGAATCACTGTACCGTACATCTGAAATTGATACAACACTGTATGTTAACTATACTAGAATAAAATTTTTTAATTTTTTTAATTTAAAAAAAAGAAAAGAAAAAATGAACTTGTGGTACTTCATCAAGATAAAAAGCTTCTGCACAGCCAAGGAAACCGTCAAAAAAGCTAAGACACAGCCCACGGAATGGGAGAAGATATTTGCAAATGACACTACAGATAAAAGATTAGTATCCAAGATCTACAAAGAACTTCTCAAACTCAATACACAAGAAACAAATAAACAAATCATAAAATGGTCAGAAGATATGACAGACACTTTTCCGATGAAGACATACAAATGGCTGAGAGACACATGAAAAAATGTTCAAAATCATTAGCCATCAGGGAAATTCAAATCAAAACCACACTGAGATACCACCTTACGCCAGTTAGAATGGCAAAAATTGACAAGGCAAGAATCAACATTTGTTGGAGAGGATGTGGAGAAAGGGGATCCCTCCTACTTAAGAAGATGTGGTCGATATATACAATGGAATATTACTCAGCCATCAAAAAGAACAATTTCACAACATTTGCAGCAACATGGATGGGACTGGAGGAGATAATGCTAAGCAAAATAAGTCAAGCAGAGAAAGACAATTATCATATGGTTTCACTCATTTCTGGAATATAAGAAGTGGGAAAATCAGTAGGAGAAGAAAGGGAAGAAGAAAGGGGGGGTAAACAGAAGGGGGAATGAACCACAAGAGACTATGGACTCTGGGAAACAAATTGAGGGCTTTAGAGGGGAGGAGGGTGGGGGATCGGGATAGACTGGTGATGGGTAGTAAGGAGGGCACATATTGCACAGTGCATTGGGTGTTGTACGCAAGTAATGAATCATGGAACTTTACATCAAAAACCTAGGATGTACTGTATGGTGACTAACATAATAAAAAAATATATAAAAAAAAATAAAGTATGCTGAATAACCAGTAAAAAAAAAAAAAAAGAAGAAGAAAGAAATGAGGTATAAATAAGTACAGTAAGCAACTTGAAAAAGAGAAAAATCCTGAGATGGTGAGTTAGAAGTTCTGCACTCCAATACTTGCACAACCACATAAAAGATTTGACTGGGAACAAATTAGTAGCCTCACTGAGATTCAGCATCTTCATCTATGACATGAAAACAATGAACTAGGTTTTTTTTTTAATTTCTCATTCTAAAAGTCTATGAAACCATGTTCTGCCTTAAGATAGGCATCACTCATGCTGTTGAGTCTTGTTTCCATACTTCTTGCCTTTAAGAATGGGCATGAACACTTCTCCCATTCCCTCATGACAGTCAAAACTAACTGGATAATTTAAACACTGTATCAAGGATAACTTCCAAATAGTACCATTTATGATATTATTCACAGGTGCAATTCAAGCCTTCCTGAAAGATCATTTATATGTGCATATCATTTACAGGTTCCAGCCTGCATTCCCCTGCCCAAAGGAAGTCTATGGTCATTCCTAATGGGAGGGCTCCATGTATGTTTACTTCTTGGTCCAATAGCCATTAGGCCCCCAAAGACAAAGCATACTGAAAAAGTTGTCATACTATTTGAGTCTTCATCTTGTCTTTCGGATTCACATGTTCCCAGAATTACTGATGGGGGAAATATAAACTCAGGGAAGTCCTACTATACGCAAAATTATGGGTTCCTGCCTTCTGACCCAAAGATGAAAATGTCTCAAAGTCCACTATCAGTTCCTACAGACTAAGCCCTTTGTCTTGAAATAAACTATTTGACAAATCACTGACCTACTTAAGGTTTGGTCTTCCACCCATTGTCTGTTTCTTTAATCTTCCGTTCAGTAATGAAAATAATCTTTCTTCTAATGGTCTCTGGTTTCACTATTGTTGGACTCCTATTAGCATCTGCTTGAAAATGAAAATACGTGTACATCATTCTAATAATAAACAGTAATTGCAGGGAATGTTAGATCTAAATTCCATTCACACGATACATCTTTATTATATAGACCAGAAATCCAACTAAAATTTCAATGTTGAAATATTACTGTTTCAGAGGAAGACCGTAATTAAACATATTTACAACTAAATACCAATGAGGATTCTCAAAATAAAAATAGGATTTACTTCTAAAAGCAAATTTAATCAACTACTATTATGAAATAGATAATGCTTACAATCTGTATATATTTTCCAACATCTGTCCATCAATCATCTGAAAGTCATTTCTTTTCTTCTTTTTCTTGTTTTTAATTTGACAGAGAGAGACAGCGAGAGAGGGAACACAAGCAGGGGGAGTGGGAGAGGGAGAAGCAGGCTTCCCGCAGAGCAGGGAGCCTGATGCAGGGCTCACCCCCAGGACCCTGAGATCATGACCCGAGCCGAAGGCAGACACTTAACGACTGAGCCACCCAGGTGCCCCTGAAAGTCATTTCTAATTGTGACTCAACATCAACTTACTTCAAAGTAAACCCAGATTTTTCTTTTAAAAAAAAAAGATTTTATTTATTTATTTGAGAGAGAGAGCGCACGAGCTGTGGGCAGGGGAGGGGCAGAGAGAGAAGGAGAAGCAGACTCCTTGATGAGTAGGCAGCCTGACATGGGGCTCGATCCCAGGACCCTGGAATTATGACCTGAGCTAAAGGCAGACGCTTAACTGACTGAGCCACACAGGAGCCCCAGAAACCCGGAATTTTCAATACAGTGTCAGAATAAAACTGATTAAATCGTTCCCCAGAACTGAGGAACTTATCATAAGCTATTGTTACTTGAAACATATCTTTGAAATTTCTTGTATTATTAAAAACACTATTTTTGTCTACTTAATAATTTTTTAAATGTGGAAAGAGAAATTCCGGCTTTCTTAAAAAAAAATTTTGCCCAAGTTGTATGTGAAAAACAGATGTAGAGAACAACAGTGGCTGTATCCTCTTCAAGGTATGTGATATGAACCAGGTTTTTCTCTAGCCACTGATGTAAAATTCAGGCAAATTGATAGGAAAAGCCCTAATCGGACCAAAAAAATTACTCTAAAAAATGGCCATAGTATTAAATGAAATGTGTCTCATTCATTTATGCTTTACCAAAGAGAAAAGGAGGCCAGGGAATTAGGGTAAATGATGACTTCTTTGGGTAAAATAATGAGAGAGCACATAAAATATCAGAATGCAGGGTAAAAGATTAAAATGGTGGAAGGCTTATTTATTAGCTGTATGCATGTCAAACAGCCCCAAAATCCTGCAACGACAGGACTAAGGCTGAAAATGAGCCATAAACAAATCCAGGAAAATGTTATTCCTAACTAGCTTAATTAGTGAATAATAAGGAATATTAGGCTTAGAATAAGCAATGTTGCTCATGATAAGAGTTCATCAGAAAGGAAATAATTACATCATATTTCTTTATCTAAGCTTAACTCTTGCCTTGAACAGATTTTCACAATTTTATACAATCAGTATTTAAAATTGACTAGTTTTGGAGCGCCTGGGTGGCTCAGTCGGTTAAGCATTGACTGTGGCTCAGGTCATGATCCCAGGGTACTCAGATCGAGCCCTGCATCAGGCTCCCTGCTCAGAGGGGAGACTGCTCCACCTTCTGCCTCTGCCCCCGACTTGTTCTTGCTCTCTGGTGCTCTCTCTCTGTCAAATAAAAATATAAAACCTTAAAAAAATTAAATAAAATTGACAAGTTTTAATTTTTTTAAGATTTTTAGAGGAGACATTAGATACAGAAAGCTTTATAATCTAACATTCAAAATGAAACACAAACAGGAAATCTAGCCATCTGAACCATGGAGCAACTATCTAGATAATGATAAATGAAGGATTTGTTGATAACTTTAACATTACTAGGAATCACAGGCTCTTCCCCCATCACTGGTAGGTACATCAGACAAATATCTCAGAGGACATTCTAGCTGATGCTGGAGATTGATCTAAGAATAATTTCAGAATGTTCATAGGCTATGACAGTGGCCCTGCATGACAAATTTGGGGAGGAGTTATTCCTTTACCTAATAGGTATTCAACACCTGATATATGCCAGACATACCAGGATCTAGGATTCTAAACAAATAAATCATTCCAGAAAGCAATAAGTGCTATAAAGAAAAAAAGATATGGTATGATGTTTTAGAGTGACCTGAAATAGGATAAGGAGGCCACTTTGGATGTAATTATTAAGGAGGTACTCTCTGTGTAGGTCATTTTTTTTTACGAGTTTTATTTTTTTTTAAGATTTTATTATTTATTTGAGAGAGAGAGAGAGAGAGACAGCCAATGAGAGAGGGAACACAAGCAGGGGGAGTGGGAGAGGAAGAAGCAGGCTCCCAGCAGAGGAGCCCGATGCGGGGCTCGATCCCAGGACTCCAGGATCACGCCCTGAGCTGAAGGCAGACACTTAACGACTGAGCCACCCAGGTGCCCCTCTGTGTAGGTCATTTTTGAACTGAAATTATGAATGTTGATAAATTAATCATCTGAACCTATAAGACTGTTCCAATCAGATGGAACAGTAAGCAAAGAGGCTGAAGCTGAGAACAAGTAGAAGTGCATGAGGTAGTGGATATCCTAGCAGGTAGGTGGGATGCAGCCATGCGGAGGCTAAGGCAGAAGCCCAAGGCAGTGGCCGATGGGGAGATCTGCAAGTAGCGGGACCTGTGACAAAGAACAAATGGCTATTAAAAGGTGACTATCTGTTAATACCTGGCAAAGGACTAGAGGTCGGTGGGAACTCATATCAGAACCAAAGCAGGGACCCTATCCTACAAACCAGAGACATATAGGAGAAAAGGCTAGAGTTCAAAGACTAGACCCTATTATTACAATAGTACTACAGATGGGATGCTACAACAGAGAGAACATTATATCTTGGGCAAGTTTACTTGGAACAGTGCTCAACATTAGTATCTTCTTCAAATACTGATTGATTGCATAATTGCATCCTCATTACTCCTAGACTGCATGCCACTGGAGGCAGATCTGAGCTGAAGAGTAGATTATTAAATCTTACTGGGGTAAATAAAGGAGACCTAAAACAATCACCTTTCCCCATACACTTTACCAGGAATCCGGGATCTCAGTTGGAGTGGCAGGGGACAGGAGCACATTCAGCCTGCCCAGTGAGAGGTTTCAAGTTTTCTCTCTACTGACTACATGTTCAATAACATCCTGCTGTATGAATGTATTAATTTAATTTATATTTTTATTGAGGTATAATTGACATAACATTATATTAATTTCAGGTGTACAACATAATGATTTGGTATTTGTATATATTGTGAAATGATTACTACAGCAAGGCTACTTAACATCTGTCACCATACGTAGAAGACGTTTTTACTATGAGAATTTTTAAGATCTACACTCTTAGCAGCTTTCAAGTGTGCAAAGTACAGTTTTATTAACTATAGATTCCCATGACTTATTTGTTATAAAACTGAAAGTTTATACCTTAGTAAGATCATACAGTATTTGTCTTTCTCTATCTGATTTATTTCACTTAGCATAATGCTCTCAAAGTCCATCCATGTTGTCACAGATGGCAAGATTTCATTCCCTTTTTTTGGCTGACTAATACCCCATTGTGTGTATGTGTATCACATATTCTTTATCTATTCATCCGTCAGTGGACATTTAGATTGTTTCCATATCTTGGCTATTATAAACAATGCTGCAGGGGTGCTTGGCTGGCTCAATAAATAGAGCATGCAACTCTTGATCTCAGGGTCGTGAGTTCAAGCGCCATGTTGGGTGTGGAGCCCAACCTATTTATCTGAATAATAAATAAATAAGTAAATAAATAAAGTGCAATGAACATGGTAGTGCATGTATCTTCTCAAGTTAGTGTTTTCATTTTCCTCCAATAAATGCCCAGACGTGGAACTGCTGGGTCATTGGGTAGTTCTATTTTTAATTTGTTGAGATACCTCCATATTGTTTTCCACAGGAACTGCACCAATGTACATTTCCACCAACAATGCACAAGTGTTCCTTTTTTTCCACATCCTTGCTAAGACTTGTTATTTCTTTTTTTTTATTTTTTATTATAGTCACCATACAGTACACCCCTGATTTCTGATGTAAAGTTCGATGATTCATTAGTTGCGTATAACACCAGTGTACCATGCAATACGTGCCCTCCTTACTACCCATCACAAGACTTGTTATTTCTTTATCTTTTTGATAATATCCATTCTAATAGGTGTGATGTAATATCTCATTGTGGTTTTGATTTGCATTTCCCTGATGATAAGTGATGTTGAGCACCTTTTCATGCACCTGTTGACCATCTGTACATCTTCTTTGGAAAAATGTCTATTAGATCTTCTGTCCATTATTTAATCAGATGATCTCCTCCTCCTCCTCCTCTTCCTCCTCCTCCTCCTCCTCCTCCTCCTCCTCCTTCTTCTCCTTCTTCGTTTTGCTTTTGAGTTGTATGAGTTCATTATATATTTTGAATATTAGCCCCTTATCAGATACATGATTTGCAAATATTTTGTCCCATTTAATAATTTGCCTTTTCATTTTGTTGATGATTTCCTTTGTCATGCAGAAGCTTTTTAGTTTGATGTAGTCTCAAAAGTTTATTTTTGCTTTTGTTACCTTTGCTTTTGGTATCATCCAAAAAATCACTGCCAAGACTTATGTCAAGGAGCTTACTGCTTATGTTTTTGCAGCTCTTTAAATATTACTTTAAAATTCTAGCCTCTATTTTGAATATAAGAAGCCCATTACCCTGCTAAATTATGTTAATGAATGCCTTTCTTCCTATAAAAATGGTATAACTTTTAATGTTTGCTAAAACCAGCATATGAAATTTCATCAAGCCTCCATAATCCAGATCCACATAGTGAGACCAAAAGTTTTGAGAGTCAAAATTATTTATTAATTGAAAAAGTGCCTACTCTGTGCTAGATACAAAGATAGAAATAAGTGGATAATTCATTGATATAATTCATATAAGACATCTAAGTGGGATTAAATACCACCTATATACTCTGATGACTCAGATTTCTGTCTCTAGCTTAGATCTGGTCCCTGAACAGTGTCACATGTCCAGTTGCTTACTTTTACTTCTCCATTTGGATATTTAACAGTAATTTTAAAAGTATAGTCATCTGTAGGAGTTTGATATGGAAATAGAGTTAGGTGTCCAAAGCCAAACTTCTAATATCATATATAAAACTGGCTCCTCAGTTAATGGCAATTCTGACTTTTCAACTACTCTTGCAAAAAGCATTGGAGAAATAGACTCTTAACTATAGAGAACAAACTGATGGTTACCAGAATGGAGGTGGGTGGGAGGATGGGTTAAATAGGTAATGGAGATTAAGGAGTATATTTGTCGTGATGAGCACCAGGTGTTATGTGAAAGTGCTGAATCAGTATATTGTACACCTGAAACTAATATTACACTGCATGTTAACTAACTGGAATTTAAATTAAAACTTTTAAAAAATATGGAAAGAACCCAGATGTCCATCAGCAGATGAATGGATAAAGAAGATGTGGTATAGGGGTTCCTGGGTGGCTCAGTTGGTTAAGCATCTACCTTAGGTTCAGGTCATGATCCCAGGGTCCTGGGATCGAGCCTCATGTCAGGCTCTCTGCTCAGTGGGAAGTCTGCTTCTCCCCCTCTGCCTCTGTCCCCCCCCCCCAATTCTCTCTCTCTCTTTGTGTCTCTCAAATAAATAAAAATCTTTTTTGAAAACAAGATGTGGTATAGATATACAATGGAATATTACTCAACCATCAAAAAGAATGAAATCTTGCCATTTGCAGTGATGTGGATGGAACTAGAGGGTATTATGCTAAGTGACATAAGTCAATCAGAGAAAGACAATTATCATATGATTTCACTCATATGTGGAATTTAAGAAACAAAACAGATGAACATAGGGGAAGGGTATGAAAAATAAAATAGGATAAAAACAGAGAGGGAGGCAAACCATAAGAGACTCAACTATAGGAAACAAACTGAGGTTGCTGGAGGGGAGGTGGGTGGGCGGATGGGGTAATTGGGTGATGGGCACTAAGGAGGCACTTCATGTAATGAGCATGGGTGTTATATGCAATTGATGAATCAATAAATTCTACCTCTAAAACTAACAGACTCTATGTTACCTAAATTGAATTTAAATTTAAAAAAACTTTTTTAACTTTTTGAAAAAAGCCCTGGCGTCATCCTTTACTCTTTTCCATCTTTTGTACCCTACGTATGGACTCTTAGCAAATCTTGTGACCCATAACTTTAATTTTTACTCACCACCTTAAACCAAGCTATTACTACTTTTCACCTAGATTATTTAAATTACATCCTCACTGGTTCCCCTGATCCTACCCATATCTCCTATGTTCTATTTAAAGTGTTGTCTCATCCTTGCCCTATGAATTAAATGTGACAGGCACTCAGAATGTAAAGACTGAAAAGTATGTGGGAGGCATTAAATAATCATTTAATGAGTGAGTAATTGAAGGATCATGATGACAAGGGGTTAGAATAAAAAGGCAATTGATGCCCAAACGTGTGTTCAATGAGGATTTGAGGAGTTAGTGAGGGTAAATATTGTGATAGTGGCTGGAGAAGGTTTAAGTTCAAGATGAGTTTAGCATCATGGATGTCAAATGTGTTCCTTGTGACATTCAGATGAACCAACCCTAAAACTTCCATAATCCCTGGTCTTTGACTCATCTCTCTCAGAACTGGTACTTGAGTATTTTGATAATCCCTTGCTTGATTTCCTGTGTTCGTACTCCATAAACAATGGGGTTCAGGGCTGGTGGAATGAGGTGGTGTAAGACATTGAGAAGAATGGGTACCTCTGAGGGCACCTTCTTTCTTGCCTTGTTTGTGAAGATGAAAACTAGCAGCAATGTATAGAAGAAAAGTATAAGAATGAGATGGGAACCACAAGTACTCAAGGCTTTGGTGGCCGCACCTCCTGACTGCAGACGCATAACAGCTCTCAAGATGAAGCAGTAGGATAGCAAGATGAGCACCAAGTCAGAACCCAATAGACACCAAACACTCACAAACTGGTAGAGCTTATTTAGGTGAATATCACCACAGGAGAGCTTTGCTACAGAAATGTTGGCACAGATACAGTTCTCCACCACATTGCTGGCACAGTAGTTGAGCCTGGCAGCCAGAACTGGTGTAGGCAGTGTGGCCAACAAATTGCGGAAGACAATGAAAATGGCTGCATAAATGACAAATTTTTCAGTGATGATGGATGGGTAGCGTAGAGGATAGCAAATGGCCACATAGCGGTCATACGCCATAACCAGGAAGGTGGAAGACTCCATGGGAAGGAATGTATTCATGATGAACATCTGCAGAAAGCAGCCTGCAAAGCTGATGGTCTTCATGTTGAACCAGAAGATGAGCAGGACCTGCCAGAATCATTATTCTCAAAAACTGTGTCCATTCCCACCCTCGGTTACCTAACCTTGGGGAAACCCCCAATGGTTTCAACCACCTGTATCTCCAAACCACAGCCCCATAATCCCAGCTGGTACAGTATTCTAATTTCAAGTACCATCTATGTGCATCCCAATTAGAGAACCAGATTTATACCCTTTTCTCTCCATCTATAGACCATGCCTTGTGTTTAAACCTGTTCAGCCTGTCTTCTCTTGGTCAACCTCAGAGCTCCTACCCAAATTCCAGCTGAACACATCTGCCCACCTAAATGCATCACAAGAACATCAGAACTCAGTAAGTCTAATACTTATATTTGGATACCCTCCAATCTCTCTAAAGACATAAGGAAGCTCTTCCAATTATGATTCCTATGTCATCATATGATGTAAACATACATCCAGTTACATTTTGGAAAGTAAATTCTAGAACTCTTGGATGTAAAGGTGGAGTCATTCTGAGTCAAGAAGAATCTCTCCCTAGAAGTAAAAGGAAGGTCAAAACTTGGCATATCACCGACTCAGACATTGAGAGAGGGCCTGTCAATTGGGAAAGGATGAAACCTTAAAAAAAAAAAAAAGGGACACTGGGAATGAGAGGGGACATGTGTGGGAGCTGTGATAACCCAGTGTGATGGCGTGGACAACTAGCTGAGGATTTTCCTTCAGGGATAGGAGGATTTACAGCAGCAAAACAGTAGTATTCAGAGAACGAGGACAGTGCCTAGAAGTGAATCTGGGGGTGGGGTCTGACCTTAGGGATGACAGTGAGGCAGAGGATGATATCCAGCATGGAGAGGATGGCAAGCAGGTAGTACATGGGTTCATGCAGAGATGTCTCCTGCTGGATGGTGAGTAACAACACAAAGTTAGCCCCAAGGGCCAAAATCAGGAGGGGCGCCAGGCCAACAGATAGCCAGTGCTGTGTGTCCTGCATTCCTGGGAAGCAGATCATCAGGAATTCAGTCACCTGGGTGGCTGTGTTGTTGAGAAGTAGTACCATGACTGGCAGGTGGGCCTGAAACTGGCTGAAAGAAAAGACATGAATCCAGGTTTTGACTGTTTCATTAGTAACCTCGTAACTGATGTACTGGCCTCTGGTATAGGCTGTCAAGTTTCTCCACGGTTCTGGTGACATAAAATACGTCTACAATTTAAATTGTACAAGTTATTTTTTGTTAAAACAATGTCCTTAGCATTCATAACTTTATGAATAAAGAATAACTCCCTTCACAAGTCTATTCCAACTCCACACATAGACCCAGCCACTGACAGAACATGCTTTACACTTCATCTCACCGCCGTGTTTTTACATGTCGTATCCTCTTAGAATCAACTCTCTTGCCCTCAAATAACTAACTTCTGCTTGTCCCATTCTATCTGGACCAAGAATTATAGCTCTTAGGAATTTTTTTTTCTTGTTACTCTTTCTGCATCCATAGTTAGACACCTCCCCTTTCCATTGTTTCTCTATGATCCTTAAATATCCTGAGCATGCTGCTATTAAAACATTAATAAACTTCTCCTATACAAATGATATTTCCTATTTGTCTACCAAAAAGTCAGTGCTCCATCTGTGAGCAATGGAATCTTGTCTTTTTATCATAGCACAGAGAACAGCACCTCATGCATCTGCTGACATCACAGGCACTCAGTAAGTACAAGTCAGATATATGAAATGACAGATTGTTGAAAGCATCATAATACCCTTGACTCTTTTAACCTAGCATCTCCATATCTTGCTGTACTGTGAACCACCAGCAGCCTTGCTTAGCACTCAGTAAAAAGCTGAACAAAGCAGGATGGGAAAAACATTAGTGGTAAAACCTAGGGGTGAAAATAATAAACACAAAAGATACCTGTGCAGTATCTAACTTGCATCTATATTTGGTAAGTAACTTAAAATAATAAAATAAAACCACTACATTTCCTGGGCAGAGAAAAAAAAATAATGAAATGAGGCATCTAGAAGAAGAGAAAAACTAAAAGAATACTGAAATATGCCCCCAGGACAGAATGCTGCACAGACTGGAGCTTCAGTTCTCTTCAAGTATCTTCCTAACCATCCCGGATCCTGATAGGAAGAAGTGGCCAGGTTCTGCTTATTCTCCTCTGAGGCAGGAGAAAAACCATCTCTCACAGATGGATTTTGGGGCATGTTGTTGGGGTTTCCACAGACACACACACACACACACACACACACACACACACACACACAATGTCCCAATCAAGGTTTAGACCTGTTGGGTTTTTTTTTGTTTTTTTTTTTTTTCTTGAATATACAGTGTGGGCTTCTCATCAGGATTTCCCTTTATCTAGACCAGTGGATCTCAAATGAAAATCACCTGGAGAGCTGGTTGAAACAGATTTCTGATACCAAGCTCCAGAATTACCAATTTAATAGTTTTTTGGGGAGAAAGCCAAGAATTTACCTTTCTAACAAGTTCCCAGGTAATGCCAATACTGCTTTTCCAGGGACGATACTTGGAAATGACAAAGCTACACCCACCTGTCCTAACTGACCTAACCACTGATTTAGACAGACTGCCACCTCAGTTCAGCCAGCCCTGGTGTCAGCTCTGCTCAGCTTCAACATCACATTGGCTGCTTTTCCCGTTATCTTTACTATTTGAGCACAATTCCGGCTAATCTCGTCTCCTATCTTGAAAGTTATCTTCCTCCCACAGACGCTCTGGGAATTCTATAGGTTCCTTTTTCATGGTTTTATCTCTCTGACTGGATGTATAGTTCTTAGCCACCCTTCCTAGGAAGACCAAAGCGCATTAAGGTCAAAAACAAGGTATACATCATTTTTCTTTGTGGCAGTTGGCACAAATCCAGACGCTTAAAATATGTCTCTACTAATCAGAGACAGAGCTGAACTGACCCACACCCTGCTGTGCTCATGCTCTTCTGACACGGCTGATCTTAGGGTCTTCACATACTAACATCTGAGGGCACAAGGAACAGTGAATTAAGTTGAAGACCAAACTTAAATTATCACTTATGCTTGGCTTTCCACTGTACTGTTCTCAAAAATACTTACAGAGAAAGTCTGCTCCAAACGGCAGTTGGACCACCCAGCTGCTGTCAGGTAATGTGTGACCTCTCCAACTCTGACTAGCCCTCTCCTTATGGCTTTGGTGGAATGGGAAAGAGAAACCAGATCTGAAGAGAAACCAGAGTATTGTGACTTTGGCCCCTGGACAACTTTATGAAGATGTTGTCCCTATAACAGCCACCACTCTCCTGTGGCTGGAAATATGAAGAGTTGGTTGGGGCATCCTGCTCCCATGGGTTCCTGCCTCCCTGTAGATGTGCACACATTTCTAATGTGAAGAAAGAAGAAAGAAAGAGAGAAAGAGAGAAAGAGAGAGAAAGAAAGAAAGAAAGAAAGAAAGAAAGAAAGAAGAAAGAAAGAAAGAAAAAATTTCTGCATTTATACTCAGAGGAAGCGAAAGAGCAGTGATGAGCTCCTAGCTTCTTTTGAGGTGTCTGAGTTACATAGCTGAGATGTATTACTTGTGATGGAAAGGAATATCACTCAGGGACTTGGAAGATGTAACTAAAAGATCCTTTAGGAAGATAAATGTTAACAGACTTATGAAATGACTTCATCTTATATATTAGCTGTATTCTAGAAAAACTTTTTAAAATGAGTACTTTATGATGACTTATTTCATCATTAATTTATATTAAGTTTTATAAATACCTTCACACAGGGAAAGTATGTCACTTGAAGGAAAGCAACTAGATGGAATCCTGAACACTCCGAACAGTGTATTTAAATAGACTGTAGTAAGTCAAGAATACCAGTTTTTATTCTGGGATTATCACTAAAATAACACTAAAAAAGACTGCATAAAAATTTCATTAATCCAAAATAAGACAAGAAAGTAGGAGAAGGAAATTAAAATGTGTGAGGTAATATACAAACAATAATATGGTAGCTATGAAGCAACCAGCAATTCCGTTTATGTAAATAGACCAAGTATTCCAAGTAAAAGACTAAGACTATCAGACTGAATATATTCTTGTTGCTTACAAAAGACACATTTTAAATATAAACACCCAGAATGATTAAAAACAAAAGAATGGAAAAACTATATCATGAACATACTGACCAGGAGAATGTCAGTAGCTACACTAATCTGATTAATGCAAACATAAAGGCTGGAAGCATTACCAGAGATAATAAAGGATATCTTACAATGATGAAGTTTTTATAATGATGAATTAGAAAATATAACAATATCGTAACTCCAATTAAAATAATGCAAAAAAATCAGCACAAAAGGAGAAATAAATCCACAAAGTGAGATTTCAACATGCCTCTCCTAAAACATGATAGAACAGCTGATAAAAAGGAGACCCATACAGATAGGAAACATTAGAACAATGTAATTAACCAACCTTGCCCAAATGACATGTACATAACATTGTACCCAATCACAACAGTATGAATATTCCTTTCATATATAAAACATTATCAAAACCAACTAAATGCTGAAACATAAAAAAAAAGTCTCAACGAATTTCAAACTATTGAAATTATTCAGAATATGTTCTCTGACCACAGTGTAATTAAGCCATGAAGAAATAAAAATAATGTATCTGAAAATCCCACACCTCACACAAATTAAATAATATATATCTAAATAAATATAAGTAACAGAAAAAATCAAAATGTAAATTGGAAAGTATTTTGAACTGATGATAATATAAAGCATAAGCAACTCTACAGAATAGTAAAAGTACATAAAAAGAAATCTATAGTCAAATATATATACATATATGTATATTATATATTAAATTTAGCATATTTTAATGTAGTACATGTAATAAAAATAGAATATGTTTTATATGAATGAAAAGAAGAAAGAATAAAAGTCAATGTTTAAGTATGACATCTGAAAAAAAGAACTAATCAAAAAAGTAGAAGCAATAAATAAGATAAGATTAGAAGGATTCCCCAAACACAAGAAACCTGAAGAAAACTATATGAAGGCATAACATGATCAAATTGCTCAGAATCAATGATAAAAAGAAAATCTTAAAAGCAGACATAGGAAAAAGACAAATTATACACAAAAGAAAAAATTTAAGAATAACAGCAGATTTTTTTGTCAGAAGCCATTGAATGAGAATACAGTGAAGCAACATCTTTAAACTACCAAAAAAATTTTGTTAACTTAGAATTCTATTTTTTGGGAGAATATCTTTCAAAAATAAAGGGAAAAAAATCCTTTTTCGGACATACGAAAGCTGAAATTATTCATCACCAGGAGCCCTGAACTGCAAAAAGTATTAGAGGAATTCTTTTTTCAGCACAAAGAAAATGATACCAGATTAAAATCTGGATCCAGACTAAGAAATAAACAGTTCCAGAAATGATAATTACGTAGGTAAATAAATAAGCAAACTATTATAAGACTGTTACACTATACATGAATGATATATCACTTTAAGGCACTCTGTCATAACTTAATGATGTATATTGTAAACCCTAAAGTAACAACTAAAATAAAAAAACAAACAGTCATAACTACTAACCAAAAGAGGAGAAGAAACAGTGAAAAGAAATAATCAAATATGAAGCATAAAAACAGGAAAACATGGAACAAAGAACAGGTAAATTGTATAGAAAACAAATAGCAAGATGGTAGATTTAAACCAACCATATCAGTGATAAAATTAAATGCAAATAAATTAAACAACCCAATTAGAAGGCAAAAATTATGAGTGTGAATAAAAAAGCAAGGTCAATTATATGTTACCGATGAAAGCCCCACTTCAAATATACAGGCACAAATAGATTAAAAATAAAAGAAGGAGGGAAGAAATACCATTACAAGAAAAGAAAAGAGAAAAGAAAAGAAAAGAAAAGAAAAAGAAAAGAAAAGAAAAGAAAAGAAAAGAAAAGAAAAGAAAAGAAAAGAAAAGAAATCAATCCCTCTCAGGAACATGGATATAAAAGTTGTTCAGAGGGCACGTGGGTGGCTCAGTCCGTTAAGCAGCCAACTCTTGATTTTGGCTCATGTCATGATTGCAGGGTCCTGTGATTGAGCCCCTCACTGGGCTCCTTTCTCAGTGGGGAGTCTGCTTGAGGATTCTCTCTCTCCCTCTCCCTCTTTTCCTCCCCCCTCACTTTCTGTCTCTCTAAAGTAAATAAATCTTTTTTAAAAAAGTTCTTAACAAATCATCAGCAAATCAAATGCAATGATATGAAAATATTAAGTGATCACAAACAAGCGTAATATAATATTTGAAAACTAATGTGACTTGCTGCATTTGCAGAATAACAAATGGAACGATGTGATCATCTCAAAATAAGCAGATAAAGCATTTGACCAAAGTAAATACCCATTTTAAGATCTTAGCAAACTAAAAACAGAGGGAATTTCCTTGATCTGATAAAACATATTCCCAAAAGACCTACAGCAGACATGGTAATCAATGGTTAAATAATAAAGACTCTTCCTTTAATAAAAGACAAAATAAAAGGCAAAAATTTCTACTACCACCACTTCTTTTCAACATGGCACAGGAGGCTCGATTCAATAACAGTAAATCTGGAAGAAACTAATAGCAAGCAGAACAATTGCAAAGGAAGAAATAAGACTGTCATTTTGCAAAGCATAATGAGTATTTAGAAAAGCCAAAAGTGAAAAGCTAGAATTAATACATGAATTTAGCATTATCACCCAAAACATAGTCAATACACAAATTAGCTATGTATGACAACAAACAGAAAACAAAATAAAAAGAACACATCCACAATAGCATCAGAAAAGAATAATATCTAGGAATAAGTCTAAATAAAGATTACATATCTTTACACTGAAAGATACAAAATTGGAAACTAAATAAAATACAGAAATGTAGTTATTGATTGTAAAATATAACACTGTAAGGATGTCAACACCCCCCAAAGTTAATCTCTAGATTCAAAGCAATCCCAGTCAAATTCCCAGCAGTTTCTTCCTCTCTTTTTTTTAAGAAGTCGTTTGTAAAGCTTCGTATGGGAACTGAATAAAGCAGTCCTAAAGATGAACTGGATGACTTATATTGACTGTCAGGTTTCAAACATATTACAGAGCTGTTGGAATTAAGACAGTATGCTATTGGCACAAAGATAGACAAACCAACTAATTGAACAGTTAGAGAGCCCAGAAATAGACCCAGATATATATGGCCACCTATATATATCAATAATTTTCCTCTCTCAGCTTCTCCATTCAGCATCCCTTCTAGATCCAGACCTGAGCTACACTTTACACGTTTTGTGCTAACTCACAGACGTTTCATCAAAACTATGTCTAGAATAATGTATCTGGCGGAATAATGTATGTCTGGTGGATAATAATCTCTGTATCTCTGGATCCTCAAACACCAATATGTAAGGGGTACAATTCTTATTCTCTTACATACAGGGTGGAATGAAAACCCTAACACAAAGTATTTCTTCTCCTAAGACTTTTTTTTAATTGAATAAATTTGACACATAACATTGCATAAATTTAAGGTATACAAAAGGTATTACTTTGCTACATTTATATATTGCAATATAATTGCTGTTGGAGCAGTATTTATCATGTCACATAATTATAGTACAGTATTATTATCTATAGTCATTATACTGTGCCCTAGACCTCTAGTTATTTACTACTCATTACAAGTTTATACCCTTAAAAGCTATCAATCTTATCCCCCCACCCTTCATTTCCTGGTAGCTACCATTCTACTTTTTGTTTTTTACAGGTTTGATTTTTTTTTTTTTTAGATTCCACATATAAGTGATACATACAGTGCTTGTCTTTCTCTGACTGACCTACCTTGTGCTAAGCCTTTAAACGGATAGGTACTGTGTAAAGTTAAGTGGATATCTTATTCAGTTAGTAGTCTGCTGCCAGTATGTAACTCTTCAACTTCTTGTTGCCTTATGCTCTTGGCTGGGCTCCATAAAATTGATAAAGTCATAATGTTGCCTCAAATACACCACATCAATCCTCTTCTAGCATTATAGTTAACTATGAGACTGATTGGTCTTCAACTTGATACGCCATTTTCTTTAAAAATGCCTTTCTCTTGGCGCCTTCTTGTTAGTCTTCAAATATCTGAATGTCTTAGATTTTTCATTACACCCTAGACAGTGGTTGATACCTTGGTTGTTTTACTTGCAAGTGTGCATGCATTTACCAGCTTCATGAGTCCTTGCATTTTTATGATTACTGCTGAGACACTCAATAAGCCACTCATAATTCCCAGACGCGTCTGTAATTAAGCCGTTCTGATTGGATACCCTAGGTTAAGGATCCATTCTCCCTCATTATTTAAGCCTGTTTCAGGTCTTCTGAAAACTGGTCCTATATATAATAACATTCAAAACAACCCTTGTATTCTACAACTGATTCAGTGTTTTGTTTCTTTGTTTAATTGAATAAATTTGACATGTAACATTGTATAAATTTAAGGTGTACAATATGTTACTTTGATACATTTATATATTGTAGTATGATTGCTGTTATAATAATATTTATCACATTATATAATTGTAGTACAATATTATTATGTGTATTCATTAAACTGTGCATTAGATCTTTATGGCTTATTTTTTACTCATCACAAGGTTGTACCCTTAAACACTACCCATGTTATCCCCCATTCCACATCCCCCTGTAACCACCATTTAACTCTCCTTTTTTCCTACTGTTTTTTTTGTTGTTGTTGTTTACTTTCTCTATTTTGCAGGTTTGATTTTTTTTTTTTTTAGATTCCACATATAAGTGATACATACAGTGCTTGTCTTTCTCTGACTGACCTACCTTGTGCTAAGCCTTTAAACGGATAGGTACTGTGTAAAGTTAAGTGGATATCTTATTCAGTTAGTAGTCTGCTGCCAGTATGTAACTCTTCAACTTCTTGTTGCCTTATGCTCTTGGCTGGGCTCCATAAAATTGATAAAGTCATAATGTTGCCTCTCTTGTAGGTCAAAATATAATAGAGATGCTTTGCGTTTCCTGTCCTCATGGTCACCATTCCCTGAAGTATTACATCCTACACAAACATACCTACCTACCTAAGCCTACAGACACACTTACACAGACCTACATACTTCCAGAGATGGAGGAAAGACGTATGCATTTAAACACAAAAAGAAGGAGAAAATAGATGTTTATAGCACTTCACTCAGAGCACCTTAAAGTCCCATGCATTGGACTATTGTCTGTAAGAGATACCAGACATTTAGGACCACATTCCTAAATATAAAATTTATCTGCCACATTCTATTTTATTGTACGTTTCATTCCACATATCATTTCATTCTCCCATTTTACTGCATTCCACGTTTTATTAATCTATCACATATGCATTTGCTAAACATCCCTCTGACACCCTCAGTTTGTTTCCAAGGGGACTCTAGATTCGATGACTTTAAAATCCCTGTAGATACAAAATTCTAAGTATCCAGAGATTTAAGAGAAAAAAAAAAAAAGATGGCCAATGTGGACAATCCACCAAATACTTTTGTGTGCCTCAAGAGGTAAATTATAGAAAATTTAATTTTTTCTATTAATGTATATGTCATTTTTGAATGAAATTTAAAATTTTTAAATGAAATAGTAACATGGAATTAAAATTAAATTTTATTTAATTCAATAAAATTTTTAAATGAATAACATGAAAATTGTAGAAATACAATTTATAAATTAAAGAAATGAAATAGTAACATGAAAAATTATAGGAATACATGTAGTGAATCTGTGAGCACATGTTCCTCACTGGCTCATTTGCGATCCCTCCAGTCTTTCATTGTGAAGAGAGGTGGTTTTAGTCTGGATGCATTCCAACCAGACCCTTAGGCAACTGCCAACATCTGAAATGAGGCAACAGGACCAAGATTTTAAAAGATGACTTAGAACAAGGAATGACAGAGGGTACCATGGTGCAACATCATGAGCTTTGAATAAGGAAAGGATTTTATAAGTTAGTGATGCACAATAATCAAGAAATTGCACTGGGGAATAGAAATGACACACAGGGCAGAGCAGAGCATCGCTGAAATACATCTTGTGTATAAGATAATGAAGAGCATCTTCTTTTGAAGACATGAGAGAAATCAATGTTTATAGGAAAATAATGAAATGGGTTCCCATCTATAAGTTATTAGCATGTTTTAGTCTCTGGTTGAAAACTTCCCATAGAGTAGGACACCCAAAAATCAGATAAATTACATAATAAAAGGCTCATTATCACCCTTCTTAAATGAGAAAATGAGAGCTCAGATCAGTGAGTCAAAAATTACACATCTAGTCAGTGGCCAATTGGTATACCTGGGATTCAAATAAATAAAGATTCGTTCTTATCTCATCCAAGAGAAGCAGTCTTAGGTGCTATGTTATATAAAATCACCTTGAACTGTAAGTTATGTAAGGTTTTTTGTAAAGTGCTTTGGAGAATACATTATATTAACAACTTGATCCTTCCCTTAATTTTCAGAGGAAATAAGAAACAAGATTTGCATGTATGAATTATTCACTTTAGTTCAACAAAAATAACTAAAATATGTAAATAATTGTGCTACCAGTCCTAAGCATATAAAGCTAAGAAGATGACTAAAACTCTCAACAGACTCAGGAATTCATAAACTAGTGCCAGAGGGAGATATACATGTTGCTTCAGATAGATTACCTTCATTGGGGTGAAAAAAGGGAAGGACTGTAAAATAGATGGAGTTTAAATTGAGACTTGCAGTTTGTCAAATGAAGACACTGTACTGGTTTCCTATGTGCAAGAAGATTCTTGAGAATAGATTTTAAGAAAAAATATCACTGGGTATAATCTGAAAATAATGACCTAGGAGCAACTGGAATGATGGGTAAATAGGACAATGTTCAGTTAGGATCAGTCTTTGGAGCTGCGGAAGAGAGAAGAGAGAGTGGATCAAAGCTATTATTTTGGTGAGAGACGATACTGTAGGAATGATAAATTAGTTTATAAATCCCCCAAGAATGACCACCTTCATCATAGTTCAGCTATGTTAGAAGACATTCTCAAGTGGCTCTTATACGTGAGGCTCTCAGTATCCAAAAGGGGATTCTGTCGCCAATGTAAATTAACCCCAGGAAATATTGTCCAATACCTGAGTCTCCACCATTTTCAGGGCATGATCAGGAAGGGAACTGCAAAGAATTAAACACACCAGGCCTTGTTCAAATAACCCACTAATATGGATGCCTGGATCCCATAGGATGCTATGCTGGCACCAGCACAGGATATGAGGATTGACACAACAGAGCTGAAAGTAGAATGAATAAGTCAATTTAACTGTATATCAGTGATAGGCAGGAAAAAATGGGGTTGTAGAGAGCACCTGAAATCTGATGGAAAAGGTGAGATAGGAGAGGATGAAGACACAAGTTAGTAAAGCCCATCTGAAAACAGGACACACACTTTCACTTAAAACGAAGTGTACACACACACAAATGAGTCATCTTAATATTTTTTAATTTGTTAAAAATAAGTAAAGAACTCCAGGAAATTCATACTCCAGAGAAGTGGCTTTAGATAAATATATTAACAATATCTGGCAGGGCTTAGAGGAGGCAGTGTCATTCCCTCACTGTAAGAATCAATGTTCTAGAGCCAACTGCTGGATCTCCACAGGAGCCCCATTCATGACACAAAACCAGTATGAACTGTGTCAGGTAGAACCAAGTGCTCTAATGTATATCTAAGTATGAAACAACTGAGGAAACTGAGAGGCACTGAAAGTGACCAGAATACCATTTCTTCTTTATTTGAAAAACAGTTCCACTCTAATTAAGTTCCTGTAATTATGACTTGACAAGTCTCTCTCACACAGATGAGGCCAAAGGAAACTTCCAGATAACTCCAGAATGCAAAAAACTAAGGTCCTAGTCAATGCAGAGAAAACAAGAGTCAGGATATGAATATCCCCATAATCAACTGAAAATTTGGAGAGTGCAAAATCCAAACTTATCCCTGCAATAACTATTTAAAGTTCCTATGCATCATGAAAAATATTCCCTATTATCAATTTCAATTCCCCAGGTTAGTTCTCACCCATTTTACCTCTTACAACGTTCTCAGCAGCTTCTGGATTCCCTGCTTGATCTCCTTGGTTCTCACACCGTAAACAATGGGGTTCAGAGCTGGGGGGATGAGGTGGTGCAGGATGTTGAGCAGGATGGGGACATCTGGGGGAATCTTCTTCCTGGCCAGGTTAGTGATGACCAGAACCAGCAGGACTGTGCTGAAGAAGAGGATGAGGATGAAGTGGGAACCACATGTGCCTAGAGCTTTGGCCATAGCGCCCTCGGCCTTGATCCTGAGCACAGCTTTCAGGATGAAGGAGTAGGAGAGAACAATTAGGATGAGATCAGAGCCCAGTAGAGTCCAACCTGCCACAAACTGGTAGAGCTGATTGAAGGTGATGTCATCACAGGAGAGTTTGGACACAGACAGGTTAGTGCAGATACAGTTCTTGATGATGTTCTCTGCACAGTATCTGAGCCGGGAAGAAAGTATGGGGATAGGCATAGTAAGAAGGCCATTCCGGGCCACAACAAATATGGCAGCCCTAACCACAAATTGGTCAGTGATTATGGATGGGTATCGTAGTGGGTGACAGATGGCCACATAGCGGTCATAGGCCATGACCATGAATGTGCAGGACTCCATGGGGAGGAAACTGTTCATGATGAACATCTGGAGAAAGCAGGCTGAGAAGCTGATGGACCTGAGGTCAAACCAGAAGATGGCCAGGACCTTGGGGATGACGGTCAGGCAGAGCACCATGTCCAACAGGGAGAGGAGGCTGAGCAGGTAGTACACGGGCTCATGCAGAGAGGCCTCCAGCCTGATGGTGATCAGCAGGGTGGCGTTGGCCCCCATGGCCAGGAGGAAGAGCAGGCTGAGGGGCAGGGACAGCCAGTGCTGCCAACTCTGGTAGTTAGGGAAGCAGATGAGGAGGAATTCGGAGACTGGAGCAGTGGAGTAGTTGCTGGGTGCTGCCATGTAAAGTGTCCTAATCACTACTGACACTTTGGAAAACCTTGAAGGGTAAGACAAGAATATAATGCCAAGTGAAATAAGTCAAGCAGAGAAAGACAAATATCATATGATTTCTCTCATCTGTGGAACATAAGAAATAGGATGATCGGTAGGGGAAGAAAGGGATAAAGAAAGGGGGGATAATCAGAAGGGGGAATGAAGCATGAGAGACTATGGATTCTGAGAAACAAACTGAGGGCTTCAGAGGGGAGAGGGGTGGGGGAATGGGATAGGCTGGTGATGGGTAGTAAGGAGGGCACGTATTTCATGGTGCACTGGGTGTTATAATAAAAAATATAATAAATATAAATATATAATACATATATTATATATAATAATAATATATATAATTTATTATATATAATAAATATATAATAAAAAATCATTAAAAAAAAGAATAAATCCATCCAAACAATATGAACACCCATGGAGAAGTAACATATTTTTCATAGAACTACTTAAAAATAATAGTAGTTAAGTGTCTGGTACTATATTTTCTTTTTATGTTCCGTTAGCCAGCATATAGTACATCGTTAGTTTTTGATGTGTAGTGTTCAATGATTCACTAGTTTCGTAGAATACCCAGTGCTCATCACAATACACATCCTCCTTAATACCCATCACCCAGTTACCCCATCCCCCACGCCCCTCCCTTCTGTAACCCTCAGTTTGTTTCCTGGGGTCCAGAGTCTCTCATGGTTTGTCTCCCTCTCTGATTTCTTCCCATTCAGTTTTCCCTCCCTTCCCCTATGGTCCACCATACTATTCCTTATGTTCCGCATATGAGTGAAACCATATGATAATTGTCTTTCTCTGCTTGTCTTATTTCATTTAGCATAATCCCCTCCTAGGTACTTTATAAATATAAACTCTTCCATCCTGTTAAAAATCCTGTAAGTAGGATGATAGTAGAATGACAATATTTCCTGTTTGCCTGGGATAATTCCCCTTTAAGCCCGTACACACTCTTAATAGTTTCCCAACTTGGTTGACAAATTACATGATCATCCTCCTTATAATAAAACACCATTGTTAGTCCACTTTTATAGATGAGGAAACAAAGGCAAAAGTAAGTAAGTAAGGTCATTTTATTAAAATCACAGAGGTGAAGCCATGCCTTGAAATTGTGAAGTCTGAATCTACAGCTAGCTACTATACTACTACTACTACCTACGACACCGAGACACCCACGCAGGCTCTGCTGCTAGAGCAGATCAACCATAGGCCCTACACAAATGCGTGCCCCTGTCCTTCCTCCAAGAGATGACATCATAGGCAAAGGAGAAATCAGGACTACATGCATCACCATAAAATACCTAAAGACTTCAACAGAGTCATTACTACCATTTATATAGGAAATAGCATCTTAGAGAAGTTTAAAAAAGAATACACTTTGAGACAAAAAGGTATGAAAAAGTCTCCTAATGTCTTGGGCAGGCAGTTGGGATAAGAACAAGAAATTGTAGGAGCCGGCAATTTTGGTCCAACACTACTACCCAACAGTGAGGGACAGTAGTAATTGCTGTCTTCATCTGATTCCATGTGGATTCTCTGTCAGTCACAAACCCAGACTGAGCAGATTCACATGGACCCCTGGTCTGGTACACCCGAATCAGTTATGAGCTTTTAAGACACTTCTGAGATAACTTTTATATGGCTGCCATGCTAAGGTTTATCTCAGAACATTGAGTGACATGTTCAGTGGCACTTCGTTTTCCACTCTCTGAGGATGCCCAAAATAAGCCAATTTTTTAATAATAATTTTTTATTATGTTTTGTTAGTCACCATACAGTATATCCTTAGTTTTTGATGCATTGGAGGGCAAAATAAACCAATTTTTATCAACAATGTCAGTAGTCCTAATGAGTGTTTGACCCTCCTAGAGCCAGCTTCCCCGTCTTTCCTAAGATGTAAGAAGATAAGGTAAGTGTAAATATTTGAAGGCATATTTTGAAATTGAAAGAAATAAATTTTTTCCTCTATTTTGCCTAATACGTTATCAGTTTCCGTATTTGCTATATAATCTATAGCAGCAATTCCAAGAGAAATACATTGTGAGTCATACATAATTTTGCATTTCTAGTAGCTACCTTTAAATAACTCAAAGGAAACACATGAAATTAACTTTAATAATGTTATTTTTCTCAGTATATCCCAAGTGTTATCACTTCAACATGTATCAATATGAAAAACTTTATAGAGCTATTATTTTACATTCTTTGTTTTTGTTTTCGCATGAAGTCTTCAAAATCAGGTACATTTTATATGTGAAGCACATCCTAATTCTGACTAGCCACATTTCAAGCACCCATAGCCACACGTGGCCTGGATGTGTAGTGTATTAGACAGCTCAGGTCTAGAGTTCTGGAAAACTAAACACTCCTCTTTCTATTTTGCTTAAAATGAGTTCACTTTTTGCATTGGCAAATGGCATCTATAACCTGAGTTATTTGTGGAAATTCCATTCATTTGGCTCTGGGTCAGCTCAAATTTACAGTTTTTATTTTCTTTTTCAATACTCCCCATCAAATTTCCTTTAGAGATTCTTAAGTAAATTGATCTTTCAAACTTCAGGATGGGAATGGTTAAGAACAGAAATAATCAACACTTCCAGAGAGCCCAGATTAGTTAACATAGATGCTTCTATCACAGACAAGGACTTTCCAGCAACACCTACCTCCCTGACTCAGGTTAGACTATGACTCTTGCCCTGACCTGTAACTTAAACCAATGCGGTGATTTAATTTTTTTGGAGTCAGTTGTCACAAGTCGGCAAAGAACCCCAGAATATCTAGATATCTCCAAATGTGGTTTACAGGAACACCATTCTTCCACATAAGATATATTTGGGGCCTGGAACTAGGTTTTGTTAACAAAGGGTGATAAAAGAGTAGAAGTTCAGAGGGTAGAATCAGAGTTAGGTAACAGCTACAGCTTCAAACATAAATCCAGACCAAACCAATTTATCCTGTTAGTCAGACCATACAAACTTACCTGCGGCCAGATTCCAGTTAACTTAAAGAAATAAATCTATTCCTATAAACTCATCCACTTCATTTCCAACTGGTCATTATGTTCTTTTTCCTGGATCAACAAACCAAAAATAAGGAATTGACTCTACATCCAGTCTTCTGGAGAGCATGGAAACATGAATAGTAGGAAAACTATTCCGTCCCAGAGAGAGAAGCAGGAAAGAGCACTGGGAGACAAGCCAGGATGCGAAGGTATGGCCAAGGGGGAGTAATCAAGGCAACTGGGATTACTGGTCCTATCCCATCTGGTGCTTCTACAGCAATCTTCTGTAGGGGGTCAGAATTGCAGTTGAGGAAATCAATTTTGGGTTTCTAGCTGCCATAAGCAATAATGAAGATATAGATTTAATTCCAAGAACACTCACCCTGATCTCAGCTTTTTTAAATGGAAAAGGTATAGCTTATACTAGAAAAACTTTGCTCCTACATGAAAGCAGTGATACAGGGCACCTGGGTGGCTCAGTCGGTTAAGGGTCCAACTCTTGATCTCAGCTCAGGTCTTGATCTCAGGGTCGTGAGTTCAAGCCCCATAGTTCAAAGCAGTGATATACCAGATTTGGAGAAATTGATAGATTTCTTGTAGCACCAGGCCTGCTACAGTCCTACCAGGAGAATTCCTTCTCCCTGTTTATATTGAATATGGAATACCTGGAGGCCGACATGCTTCATCCTTCCCATCTTCATGATTCTCCTGCCTCCAAACCAGGCCTACCAGCTTGTGGAGGCTGTACTCTACTACTGCTATTTATGACTATTTGCTGCACCACCTATCCAAGCCCTTCAGAGGCTCCAGAGGCTATTTTTAAGGCCCTAAGGTCCATGCTGTCTCTTCCCTCCCCACAGCCCACAGAGGCTAAGACTATTTTAGCCATCTGAACCTAGAGCCTAAGGCACGTATTCTCAGGAGGGGAGGTGGAGAAGAAAGCAAAGAAAACAGAAGACAAAATCTAATACGGGAGTAGCAGTAACAAGGAGAGAGTTGAGGAAAATCTTTGGGAGAAGGGTGCTTCTAAATAAGGAACATATATGTTTGAAAAACAAATATTTCTAGACTTAGAAGAGAGAGAAATCTATTTCAGGTCTTAAGTGTACTCTTAGAAAAATTATTAAATGAGAGTTTAATATTACCATTAAACTAGGGTCATCTCATTACGGTCATTCTACAAAAATGGGCCAAGCAGTTAGCATGTTATGGACATATCATTTCCTCTATTACCCACAGTGCAGTGGCTTAATTGGAAATAGGAATGGACACTTCAGACATTTATTATTAATGACAGGGCATGATAAGAACATGAAAATCTAACTTACTCACTGGATGAGTATAGGCTTCATCTGAGTATATGCAGCAGTAAAGAGGAAATGCTGTGGAAAGCTTCTAGGAACCAGAAATAGGAGTGAGGGAGCTGGAGAAGATTCTGGACACAGTTCTCTCTTTCTCACCTCACAAGGTCTGAGTCCCAGCACTGGGGTTGCCATCATGTTTCAGATGTTGGGAAATAGCTGGGCAAGACACTACCTCTTTTGCTTTGGACTTAGCTCTATGTCTTCCAAAGGGAACCTTGGGTTACATAACAGCCTCACCTCACTGGCCATGCTAGCAATGCCCCTTAGTATTGCCTAGGACTGAGATAATCCTTCTCTACTTTATTCTTCTAACGCTGCCACCTCTTCCTGAACAGAAGGGAATATCCCAGGGAGGCTCCTGCTACCATCTGGTTCATGTAGCATCCATGTGCCAGAACCAGAAGCCCTCACTCAGGAAGAGTCTAAATTAGGAAATACAATACATAAAGATGAAATTGTGATAGAAAAGAGAAAGGCAGACAAAGGTGATGACACCAAAGAATGATATCATCGCTCTTTTCTACTGAGAACAATTCTAAAGCAGAGATTCATAGCTTCGCAGCTTTTCTCAGATGAAGTGTCAAGTCACAGCTGGTTCTGAGAGAAACTGCAGGAGCCTTGTACCCTAAAAAAGGAAAATTGGACTAAAGTAAGGACTCCATGGGATCTGTAGAAAATAGGTGGTACAGCATTCTAGGCTCTGTTTATTTCCTTGGTTATTTTACAGGTAAACTGGGAGTGATATTCCTTTCTAAAGCCCTGGGCAGGGGCTGCAAAACAATCGATCATCTGCATACCATGTGGCCACAAGTCAGTAAGATAATGTACTACAACAGCTGTCGGGGTGTGGTGAAAGCAGACTGTGTTTCATGACTGGAGTGTCAGAGCCTGTCTTTCTCCCTTCACTATCCCAGAGGGAAATGTGGAGTCAACTTTGGGGGACAGGTGACATTGGAAGCCAGAGAACCTCAAAGGAGGTGAGCACTGGATGGTATCATAGCCACATATCACCCATGGCTGTCCTTTGCCTTTCCAGAAGGTATGCCTGTAGGTAGCCTCATGGCATACCCAGATTGAAATAGATACCAATAGAATGCCCAACTGACAGATTTATGGAGGACCAAATAGTTTGGAGTTTAAAAAGTAACCCTCACATAGGTAAAAGATTTCTCAAGGAAATGTAATAGTAATAAAATGACTACAGGGCTAGAGGAGGACAACATGACGTGGATACCTTCTCCTCAAGGTAAATGAGGTGTGAGACAATAATCTGCCTCATATCCAGAGGGCAGCAGGGAAAGCAGTGTGCTTAGGAAAATAATAATAATAATAATTCATGTAATATCTATGTAATTAAGGTGTGCACATTCAAGGTACTGAACAAAAATTTTCATACTTAGTGTATTTACTCTTCCGAACAATGGTAAGAGATAAGGATCATTATCACCATTTTCAAGGTAAGGAAAAAGTTTAGCCAAAGTTCATAAAACCTGAGTTAGCAAATTTGGCCAAATTGGTCTATCTGAGAATCAAATCCCAATTGCTCTGATTATTCCAACCTTAGGGGGATATAAATTTCATTTAAATAAATTCATATAAATTTCATTTAGTGTTGGCTAAAAATAGTCTCTGTATTAGGTACTATAAAAACACATATTACTATAAGACCTGATCATTGTTCCCAAGTAGTTTTCAAAGGACGGGAGGGACAAGATATGCACTGATAAAATGTTTGACCTGATTCGACATATCTTTATTCTAAATTCCTCTACGTAAGGAAGAGCAAAAGTAACCATGTAGAATAAAAAGATGAATAAAATACTCTCTTAACCTAAAAGAAACTCATGACACCATCAGAGAAAGACATACAGATATTCAAGATGCTAGAGTAGCGATTCCAGGTAAGAGTCATGAAAAGAAGTCTCCCTGTGCAAAGTGCTGTTTGACTTCAGTCTGGTGGGAAATATGGGGTTCAGCAATGATGATACTAGTAAATGAAGGTTGGTGTAGAAAGGGTCAACTGATCAAGACAGACAACAAACACAAGGAGGGAATGTTCAGGGAAAAGTGAGCAGTTTGCTTTAGCTACAGTAGGGGAAACAAAGAAAGCTTGAAATAAGTCTGAAAGTCTGTTAGAGCCAAACCACAGAGGTCTCTAAGAGAAGAAAAGAGGATCACTGCTGCAAAATATATAACTTTTTTAAATAGTACAGAAACATTAAATTTAAATATAATTCATTCATCAGAGAAAAGGTTTTTGTTTTGTTTTTTAAGATTTTATTTATTTATTTGACAGAGAGAGAAAAAAAGAGAGCACAAGCAGGGGGAGTGGCAGGCATAGGAAGAGGGAGAAGCAGGCTCCCCTCTGAGCAGGGAGCCCGACGTGGGGCTTGAGCTCGATCCCGGGACCCTGGGATCATGACCTGAGCCAAAGGCAGATGCTTAACCAACTGAGCCACCCAGGCGCCCCAAGAAAAGTTTTGATACAGAAGAAAGTAGGACAGTCCAACGGGAATGTTCTTTAAATGATGCTTGGAAAACTAATGGACTGCAAACTCTTAATTTTCATCCACAAAAGAGACAGGTGGCTACTATAAAATATTCCTTGGAAACATTGACTAACATGTGGCATCATTAAGGGAGGGATTGCAAAATAATGGAACACACTTATTTGTGAAAATCAAACCCTAGAGCTTCTACATCATGGAAAAGCTCAACAGCTATATCAGCCCAGGCTGAAGGCTGAAGCAAACAGGGCAATAGAAGGAATGAACTGGACAGCTGAGTTGTGCCTAGGATGTGCAGGTCAGAGTCAGGGAGGGATGGTGCCTGAGATGTGATGTAACGTTCTAAGTTCCTTATAGGAGGTTATAAGGGATGAAGTGAGGATTATAGAGTCATGAACATAATGAGGTAAAAAACATATAACACTTCAAACGATATCAGTCTGCCCCCCCCCAAAAAAAACCTTAAAAGATTTTCTATCTCCTTTACAAATAAAAATCTTAGAAGAAAGAAAGAAAGAAAGAAAGAAAGAAAGAAAGAAAGAAAGAGGAAGGAAGAAAGAAAAGAAAGAGGAAGGAAGGAAGGAAGGAAGGAAGGAAGGAAGGAAGGAAGGAAGGGGAGGGAAGAAAGGAGGGAAGGAGAAAGAAGGGAAAGAAGGAAAGAAGGCAGGGAGGGAGGGAGGGAAGGAGTGTAGGAGAAGATGCTCCCAGAGCAGTTTCACAAACAGAAAATCTTAATAGCATCTGGCAGGATCTGAGGAGCCAGGAGATGACACATCTGCCACAGGTGCCAGAAAAGAGAGCGGTGTTCACAGTAAAGCACTAGACCCCAAAAACCAAAATTCTGGGTGAATGTCCTTACTTCAGCCCAGTCAATCCCTCACAACACAAAAGCCATGTCTGAAACAGGAGGCAGGAGAGTCATCTATGTTCTTTGCAAATCAGGAAACAGGAAGATTTCTCTAAGTATCAAGTTTGTTTCTTTAGGTCCAAACACTCCCACTCTAACCCAGCTCCACTTGGCTAAGGTTTGGCAAGACCCTCAGATAAGGAGTCAGTCAGGCAAATTCCCAAGTGACCACAGAATCCAGGAAATGGAGGTTTCCTTTGAAGCAGGAGGAAATAAGGATTCACAGAAGAATGTTTTCATTGTTGTCTGAGATAAAAAGAATCAGAGCTCATTCTGGGATTAAAAAGTAAAATTTCCTTTCCAACGTAAAAATAATCCCTGACTTTTACTAACAATTCCAAGGTGTCTCTGATCTGTTTTACCTCTTACAGCCTTCTCAGCAGCTTCTGGATTCCCTGCTTGATCTCCTTGGTTCTCACACCATAAACAATGGGGTTCAGAGCTGGGGGGATGAGGTGGTGCAGGATGTTGAGCAGGATGGGGACATCTGGGGGAATCTTCTTCCTGGCCAGGTTAGTGATGACCAGAACCAGCAGGACCGTGCTGAAGAAGAGGATGAGGATGAAGTGGGAACCACACGTGCTCAGGGCCTTGGCTGCAGCGCCCTCAGCCTTGATCCTGAGCACAGCTTTCAGGATGAAAGAGTAGGAGAGAACAATTAGGATGAGATCAGAGCCCAGTAGGGTCCAGCCTGCCACAAACTGGTAGAGCCGGTTGAAGGTGATATCATCACAGGAGAGTTTGGACACAGACAGGTTAGTGCAGATACAGTTCTTGATTATGTTCTCTGCACAGTATCTGAGCCGGGAAGAAAGTACTGGAACAGGAAGAAAAAAGAGGCCATTCCGGGCCACAACAAATATGGCAGCCCTAACCACAAATTGGTCAGTGATTATGGATGGGTATTGTAGTGGGTGGCAGATGGCCACATAGCGGTCATAGGCCATGACCATGAATGTGCAGGACTCCATGGCAAGGAAGCAGTTCATGATGAACATCTGGAGGAAGCAGGCTGAGAAGCTGATGGACCTGAGGTCAAACCAGAAGATGGCCTGGACCTTGGGGATGACGGTGAGGCAGAGCACCATGTCCAGCAGGGAGAGGAGGCTGAGCAGGTAGTACATGGGCTCATGCAGAGAGGCCTCCAGCCTGATGGTGATCAGCAGGGTGGCGTTGGCCCCCATGGCCAGGAGGAAGAGCAGGCTGAGGGGCAGGGACAGCCAGTGCTGCCAACTCTGGTAGTTAGGGAAGCAGATGAGGAGGAATTCCGAGACTGGAGCAGTGGAGTAGTTGCTGGGTGAAGCCATATAAAGTATCTTGAACAAGGTAAAAATCCAGAGTCCCTTAAAAAGCAGAACAAAATACATCGACATAGAAAGTATGTGTTCTATTTTTTATCTCTTTTTTTTCTCATTATGCTCAGTTAGCCAACATATAGTACACCATTAGTTTTCGAGGTAGTGTTCAACAATTCATTAGTTGCGTGTAACACCCAGTGCTCATCACGTATGTGTTCTGGATGTAGTAAAACTCAGGTTTTCATTAGGGCTTTTAACCTGTTTCAAGTTTTCACATCATCATCATCATCCCATCTCAATCATCCCTGACCTTTAACTCAGCAGCTATCATGTGCTACACATTATGCTGAATGTTTATATTACCACGTTTCCTTTAGAAAGAAAAACACTTAAGAGTAAATAATATTATTATCCTAATTTTCCAGGTAGTTAAAAGGAACAGGCAAAGAGAGGAAAGTAGTTTGATCAAAATTAGACAGCCAGTAAGTGGTGAAGCCAGGACTATGACAAAAGAGTCTGACTAAAGTCTCTGCTTTCAACCACTATACATTATTTAGCCTTGACAAGCACAATTACTTAACTAAGCCCCACCTTCCTTTGGAATTTAGAAGGAATAGCTTATGGAGAGTTCTGTTTAGCAGAATACATGAAGGTCCCCTACTCAGTATTGACTCAGACAGGGCCTGACTTCAGGATTTCTAATTTTCACTTCTTAAGAATATTGGATTAAAGGCAGAGCATCCCTTGACCCCACCCAAGAGCAGTAATATCTTCTAGTCCCAAACAGGGTTTCACTTTTTAAAGCATAGTGTTTATCACTCTTACTGGGTTATTTGTTATGTTTTCTCTGTGTGACTTTCTGGAGTGTTTCTTTGGTTTGGATTCTTTAGAAGAGCTTATAAATTTCATATTCTGGTGACAGAGACAGTCAGTACTGAGGGGTACACCAAGGATAGATTAGGAGGTAGCTAATAAGTATGTTTCCGGTATATAAACCTATATAGGATCCATTTATCTGGTAAGCAACATTATCTGTGATTCCTTGTGGTCAAATCCAATTATTCTATTCATGTGAAATCTATGCTGTATGAATCCATCTGCTTTATTTAGTTATTTCTTTTGTTGGGTCCCATCTTATTTCCCTCACTACTAAACAAAGAACAGAGTGGCCAAGTATGAAGAAGAGTGACAGTAAGGGCTGTCCCAGCCAAAGAACCAGAAAAGAGCTAGGGAGTCAGGGCAGACTAAGAGAGGGAGCCCTGGCAGCAACTAATCGGTATAGGTGGGCTTACTGATCCTGCTCACCTGTCCTATCTGACAAATCTCTTCAAAAAGAGTAAATTGTATAAAAGAAGGTATCAGACTAGCTGCCAGAGAAGATAAGATCCAATAGATTGGGTAAGATTTTCATTTTGAATATCTGAATATCCCAGACTTCCCAAATATAGATTATACAACACACACACACACACACACATACACACACACACACACACACACACACACTTCACACACTTTCTACTCATTATAGGGCTTCAAAACAAACCAAAGATTCAAGGGCTAAAGTAAAGTAGAGACAAATATGTATCAGCTCTGTCTTGTATTTTCATATTGGATTAGGAAATGACCCTCAATGTGAATCAGAAACATAAAAAGGATAAAAAACATAACCACCTTTTCAGAAAAGTCTTGTCCTTTCCATAAACCTCAAGTTCTGTATCCTCGGCATGACCTGATCTGTTTGAATAAGCAAGAATATAGTCAGGCCTTCCCTGCAGTTGGTCTTAATGTTAGGTATACAAACATATGGTGTGCATTAAGTAAAACGTTGTATCTTCATTGATACAGGAAAGTTGACTCACAAACACTTATAAGACAGCATAGTTGTGGTAATAAAGATGATCTTATGAACAGTGGGAAAAAGAAAATACACAGATGAATGGAGCAATGTGATATGGTTGAAAAGTTGGCTTCAGACAGAAAAGAAGCCTGACTCTTACGCCCATTAGATAACCCTGAGAGCTATTTAAACTCCATGATACATATGTTCCTCATTTATGAAATCAATAAGTGATATTTAACTTCAGGTGTTGTTTTGGGGAGAAAAAGGGCTACGGTTTCCTGAGGTCCTGTTAGGCCAAGAGACACCATGAGCTGAGAGCATCAGAGAAGGATACAAAAATGAGGCCACATTTAACTGGGAGAGGAGGACTCTCTTTGCAGACAGTGGTAAGAGAAGAAACATCTGTGTGGATGTTCAGCATGATTGGTAAACAGGTGCGCGGGGCTGGTAGATCCTAAGTTCTTTGGGGGAGCAGGCAGGAGAGCGTGTCAGGAGACACGGGTACGGTGTGCGCGAGCAGCCGGCGAGGTCCGCCTGAGAGCAGGCGTGAGCGTGTACGCTGTGAGTGACACAGAGGATCCGAGACAGGGAAGTGACGCGCTGTAGGTGGGACACAGGGAATCACACAGAAGGGCTGGAGGCTTCTGGAGGCTCCTGAGGAGTCCAAGGGAAAAGTGACGAAGACCTGAAGGAAGGCCACGCAGGCAGAGAAGCAGGCTGTAGCAGAGGGGTGAGGAGACCCAAAGGATTTAGTGTGAGAGAGGATGAGCGGGCAGAGAGACTGGAGTCCAGACTGTCACCAAGGACCTGTTAACTGATACAGACCTCCTAGAACACTCATATTTTCTCCCAGGTGGTAAGAGACCGTCCTCCCTGTTTTAGTAAATTCCTAAGAGCTGGGACCATTCTTACTCTCTCTATTCTCTTCAGTGAAACTGAGGCCTTCTATTGTGAGAAATGAGGACTCGTTGGCCATCTGGGGCATGGCTCTGATATTCAATATCCAGTTCCATTCGTTTGTACTGGCAGACTGACATTTACAGAGGGGTGACCCTTGTTCTAAGTGCTATTGAACAAACCTGGTCTCTGGCAATGATATATTGACAGTCTGGAAAGATCAGACAAGCCTTGAATAAACAAAATTACAACAGAAGACCCAAGCCCAGATCAGAAAATGGATGGATTACCTTGGCTCATAGGTGAATTTAGACTAGCACAGAAAGGAAGATTCTGACACAGCCAGGCACAGGGCCTTGGTCTCCCAGCCATGATGTGGGTGGGGTCTTTGAGTCTATGGAAGTTTGCAAACCCTGGACAGATGCAAAATGACTCAGCCTCATCTCTGATGAAATCACAGCATTAGGTCAGTTCCTGCCACTTAGCCTTCTACCAGATCTAAGCATCTTGGCAGGGTCAGCACGTACACCAGGCCCTACTGAAAGAGCTCCTTTTCCTTTACATACTTGGATCCTGGACTCCCCTCCTCTCCTCATTATCTCCTTCCTCACAGTCGTCCTGCTTGGTCCAGCTTGAGACTCACCAGCTTCAGAAGGCTGCCCTCCTGCTCTTTCTGGCTGCTGGAGAAAGCACTAAACTGGTCCCTCCAAGGGCTCTGGAGGCTGGTTTTATGAACTCTGCCTCCACTACAGCCCCTCTCCCCATTGTTCACAGGAGTTGGTGCCCTTGTTAAGCCCTAGGGCCCTGAGGCCCCATGGTCTATCTCCCAAGAGAATATACTGCAAAAGGCTTGATTCGGCATTGTCAATAAAGTAAGGGCAGGAGGGGTTAAAGGCTCTTGGGGGATCTAAATAAGGAAACCCTGGGAAAAGAAGGGTAAGGCAACTGTGATGAGAATCTTCTCCAGGAAAATTTATGCGGATGCACCTGTGGGGAAGAACTGACTAAACGCTCCTCAGCCCTGTAACTCTGTGGAGGAGGTGACAGAGGGACACCACCAGCCATCAAAGGAGCATGGACCTTTAGCAACCAAAAGACCAGGAAGCACTTTCCCTGTGAGCCTCTCTCCTGCAGTGGGAGCATCAGTGGTCTGGACCCAAGCAAATCCCTGGAAGGGGCCCTATTTACACACATGTGGTTCATGTCCAAGATTTTACTTTCACAGCTGTTCTTGGTCTAAACTCTGTCACCTAAGTCTGGGTGCAGAAAGTTCAGCTGTTAACAATCTTCACCTTCCACACAGCAACACTTGGCATTGTTTCCTTGGGAACCAGTGGGACTGCCACCAGTGCAGCCACCACTCTGAATGATGCACAGTAGGACTTAGAAGATCGCTGCCCCTGTAGACCTTCTCAGATGTGTCTTACGATAGGGATTCTCAGGCTAAATGTACGATCTTTTGGGCTTTGGGCACAGGAATTTGGAAAGAGGAGAGCAAGTGGAGTCTGGTTCTGGCTCTTACACTTTCCTACCCACAACCGCTGGAGGAGATATCAGGGCAGGAATGTACATAGAATATTATCTTGTTCCCTGCATGCACTAACTGCTGTCCTGCCCCCACCTCTGCCTTGCTATCTGGAGGTCCTGGGCAAAGTGCCAAGGTCCTTGTCAGCATCAAACAGAGTTGATAGATATGCCAAATGAAGAAAAGTATTTCATGATTGAATCATCATTCAATGAAAGAATGCTGCTAGAGCATAGAGTTTACTCTGAGCAAAAAACCCTTGTCCCCATGTTTCTTGTAAATGAATAATCCCTCTTCACTGTCAGATCATAGGGCTATTGGGAAGAGATAATTGGAGGCTTATGTTTGAACCCTTGTTCTACTACCTTCTCATTGCTTTTCCTTGAAAAACATTCATCAGCTCTCAGAACCACAATTCTCTCATCTGAAATATGGGCATAACAAACTTTCCAACACAGATCTGTTGCAAGGATAAAATTATATTTACTTTTTCATTGAACAAATACTTTTATCCTACTTTGACAAAGCACTACATATTTGAAATATGTACATCAAAGAATGGTTTCTGCCACCTTAAAGAGGGAGACCAAAACTTTATATAAAGTCACACCGAGGATAACACAAGTAATAATAATAATAAATCTTTGGAGATTATATATATGTATCATAATATTCTGAATATTATCTGATATTTCATTTAATCCTCATAACAATCTAATGAGATACATATTATTAAAGGCAACAACTATAGTTACCAATTCCTGATGAGAAATCCAAAAATACATATTTTGGATGTAAATGTGTCCCCTAAAGTGATATATTGAAGTCCTAACCCTCAGGTGCATGTGAGTTTGACCTCTTGTAGAAATAGGGTCTTTGTAGATGTTAAGATTAAGATCTTACCATTTAACACAAAGACTGATGAACTTCAGTCCAACCACCCCCTAAGAGCACATCCAAAGATTCAGGTTAGAATGTGGAGTGGGTAGGGAGGATAGTTGACCCTGTTCTTAATCCTACGCTTTGAGTTTTGTCTCCTCAAACCAGAAAATTGCCAAATTTTGCTCCATTTCACACTGATTTCTTCAGGTTTGGCAGAAGTCCTCAGAGCAGAAGTAGCTTTAAATCTTGGCTTTATCTCTCATTTTTTATCTTCTCCTAGATTTTGACCTTTCCTTAACTTTCTAGTACTTTCAAAAATATGTTTCTATTTTATTATTTAAGCAGGGTCTTTTAATTGACAATTTATCTGGGTAAAATTTGAATATTAACAAGTATTTTATATAAATATACACACACACAAACTGAATGTTATATATATTATACATTTATATATATTTATATAACATGTATATAACATGCTATATGTTATATGTCACATTATATATGTTATATGTATATGTACATTATATATTATAAATATATATACACATTTCCACAGCTTTCTGATCTCTGTTGTTGCTGCTAATAAGTACACTACCAGTTAATTGCTGTTCCTTTGTAGGTAATGAATCATCTCTCTTGCTCTATTCAGAACACCTCATCTTTAGGGTTCTGGAATGTTAGCATATGTGTAGATTTAAAAACAAATAGATTTGAGAGCCCGGAAATAAACCCACGTTTATATGTCCAATTAATCTACAATAAAAGAAGCAAAAATATACAATGGGAAAAGACAGTCTCTTCAATAAATGATGTAAGGACAACTAGCAAAAAATGAAAGTGGACCACTTTCTTACGTTACACACAAAAATATAGTCAAAATAGATTAAAGACCTAAATGTGAGACCTAAAAGCATACAGCCACTGTGAGAGAACACAGGCAGTCATCACCTGTACCTCAACCTTAGCAATATTTCTCATGGATGTGTCTCCCCACACCAGGGAAACAAATGCAAAAATGGACAACTGGGACTACATCAAACTAAACTCTCTTGCACAATGAAGGAAACCACCAACAAAACAAAATGGCAACCTACTGAATGGGAGAAGGTTTTGTAAATGACATGTCAGGTAGGGGTTAATACCCACATAAACAACTCATACAACTGAACATCAGTAAAACAATCTGATTTAAAAATGGGCAGAGGCTCTGCATAGACACTTTTCCAAAGAAGACATACAGATAAACAACAGACACATAAAAAGACGCTCGACATCACTAATTACCAAGAAAAAACAAATCAGAATCACAGAGAGGTATCACCTCACACCTGCCACAATGGGTAGTATCAAAAAGACAAGAAATAACAAGTGTCAGCAAGAAAATGGAGAAAAAGGAACCCTCACGCACTGTGGGTGGGAATGTAAATTGGCACGGCCACTGTACAAGAGTAGGGAAGGTCCTCAAAGAACTTAAAACAGGAATACCATATAATCCAATAATTCTACTTCTGGGTATTTACTCAAGGAAAACAAAAACACTAATTCAAAAAGATATATGCATGCCTATATTTATTGCAGCATTACTTACAATGGGCAAGATAGGAAGCAACCTAAATGTCCACTGATAGACAAATGGATACAGAAGATGTGGTATATCTATATACAATGGAATATTACTTGGCCATAAAAAAGAATGAAATCTTGCCATTTGGGACAACATGGATGGACTTAGAGAGTATTACACTGAGTGAAATGAGTCAGACAGGAAAAGATAAATACCATATGATTTCATTTACATGTGGAATCTAAAAGAACAGAACAAATGAATGAACAAAGAAGCAACAACAAAAGAGAAACAGACTCATAAATATGGAGAAAAAACTAGTGGTTGAAGGAGGACGAGGGGGATAGGTGAACTATGTGATTCATCTGGCTGAGAAAAAAGATGATGGTGCAAAAGGAAAGGGAAGGTGTTGATACTAACCAAAGCAGTATTTGCCCCACAGCAGGAAGAAAAGACATGCAGAGAAGTGTGATCTTACAGTCTCAGAAATATGTTCTAGCGGATAGTAGTTGGCAGGATAAACACAGTGTACAGACGTCCTCAGACTCCTCCAAAGGCAGCAGCATACCTGGGAAGTCAAGGAAACTGCTCTCACCCTGCTCTGAGGAAGCACAGCACATGGACCCATAAACAGACCTCTTTTGGTTCCATCTACAGACAAATCAATATTTACTTTTTCAGGAGCAAGCATAGGTCTAAGGAAACTCAGCCTCTTTCTCAAACAGGACACAGTTCTTAATTCTATTATAAACACCCAAGTGAAGGCAATAAATTCAGTGGCTTTGTGGAGCGAATCCAGCAAGGTCTGTGCTTCCCTGGAATATTAACTGATCAGGTCCCCCACCCGCTGTGTCCTAACAGCAATGTCTCTTGACAGACCACAAGAACTCTGCACAAACTCAAGGACTAAGCAGAAAATGCATTACTCATTTGATTCCCATGTCAGGCTTCTGATGTCATCCTAGCATATCTTAAGGTAGCTTTCAGGAATGTGTTTGGACAGTTCTGTGCTACAGACTGGGTCTGGAGGGGAGGGCATTCAAATCCCGGTACCCATTCACTAAGATGCAGCATACCAATGTCCCTCTCTTCATCCTTACAACTGATATGGGGATAACTGGAAAACATGGAAGGGACTCAGAAAGTCTCCTTTGCTTCTCTCTTGCAAGTCTAAAATAAAACCTGATGATCTACTTAATAAGCCCTCTGAAAGAGGCAAACAGCAAACCAGGCTCTAGGTCTGACAGTGTCTCAGAGAGACCAGGAGAGCCACAAAATCTCCAGAGGTCTCCTACCACTTCTCACCCTTCCCACTGCCCAACTTGAAGTTCACCTGACAATTAGTGTGTATCAATGACAGAGACAAGGCTAGGTTTACTAAGCTGAGTTCTTCCTCCTCCTAGACACACAGATAAATTTACATTTTTCAGGCTCACCTATAGTTAGCTGGGGCTATAAGACTGAGTCTGGCCAAGGAGATGTCACACACCTCTTCTAGACACAACCTTTATAGCCTCCTTAATGTCCTCTACACTCTCTTCCCCACCTCTGGCCAGTTGCCTCAGTCCACTGAAGACATGAAGCCCTAGAAATGATGGAACCACACAATGGAGGAAGCTAAGTTTTTAAAAGAAAGCATGGAGGAAAGCCTCCTCTTCCACATGCATTGGATGGATGTCCTCAAAAAATTAAATTGTACGTGTTAAACCACTGATACATAGAACTGTTTGTTTCATCAACCAGCAAGTTATCCTGATTAACACTGCAGACACTGAGAAAATCGACAACCAATGTTAGAAAGATCACTCAACAATGAAAGCTGACATGTCTACTAAACAGTAAGTCTAGGGGCAATGGTTCGTTACAACTGAAAATAATTGTGTGTGTTTGCAATTGCTGATTCCATTGACAAGTTATTATGATAAGTATATGAGCTTAAGAGATAGTTGGCTGGTCTTCAAGCAGAAATGAATAATAGAGAAAGTCCATAAATATGGTGTCTTGAAAAACTGTCCTACTACTTGGGAGGTCAAAGGTTAAGAGAAAGTTCTAGATCATCTTTGAAAAACACAGACTCATAGAAACCAGCACTGAGAAGAGTAGATTATGTGTATAGTGGTCTTACTCAAGTCTGATGGCCTTAGACAGACACCATTACCTAAAAAGGAGTGGCATGGTGAGCTGGAAAAGACAATAAAGAAACAAAAGAAAAAACTTAAATTATGCTTAAGAAAATATGTGTGTGTGATTATTATCGTTACAACTGAAAATAATTGTGTGTGTTTGCAATTGCTGATTCCATTGGCAAGTTATTATGATAAGTAGATGAGCTTAACAGATACTTGGCTGGTCTTCAAGCAGAAATTAATGATAATAGAGAAAGTCCATAAATATGGAGTCTTGAAAAACTGTCCTACTCACTTGGGAGGTCAAAGGTTAAGAGAAAGTTTTAGATTGTCTTTGAAAAACACAGACTCATAGAAACCAGCACTGAGAAGAGTAGATTATGTGTATAGTGGTCTTACTCAAGTCTGATGGCCTTAGACACCATTACCTAAAAAGGAAAGTCTTGAAAAATTGTCCTACTGCTTGGGAGGTCAAAGGTTAAGAGAAAGCTTTAGATCATCTTTGAAAAACACAGACTCATAGAAACCAGCACTGAGAAGAGTAGATTATGTGTATAGTGGTCTTACTCAAGTCTGATGGCCTTAGACAGACACCATTACCTAAAAAGGAGTGGCATGGTGAGCTGGAAAAGACAATAAAGAAACAAAAGAAAAAACTTAAATTATGCTTAAGAAAATATGTGTGTGTGATTATTAGTGCATGGAACTGCCCTGATACAAATACAACAGATGAGAAACCTGTTTGGTTTTTGAGGGTGTTTATTGACAAAGACATCTGAGCTTGGCTTTTAAAGAAAGTTTTTGATTAAGAATTAAAACAATTATTGATCTTAATATTTTATGAGCTGGAAGCAGGCTCCACATGCAGTAATGCAAAAGAAGTCACATGTTCCAGTGCCTGTGTGACATAATGCCATGGGGGACAATGAGGAAGACACACCCCGCCCCCGAAGTCAGAACAAGGGGTCATAGAAACAATGGCAAGTTCTTCCCAGAGAACATAGCCAGTGTGCAGTCAGGGAACTGCCACCACTTCAGTGGGTAAAAATGTGGCAGTGCCCGCCCCCAAAGTGTTCCAGCATTACCAAGGACAAGTTCCCGCTGAACGAATTCCATGCCTCACCTCCAAACGGGAATCTTAATGACGGATACCAGTGTCTGCTCCACCATTACCTATGCGGTGAGAGGTGGAAAACGACTGGTCCATGAGGAATCACATCAGGACCTGATGGAGAAGACACTGACTGCTCAGGATCTTGGACTTTGTGAGAGCCCGGGTGGTCTCCCTGGGGAAGAGGATAAATTTGTTTTACATGCGAGTGTCTCTCTTGTATCATTTCTCTTAAGAAATGAACATTCAGTGACCCAGCCTCGCCTGTAGGCAGCTGGGTCTGTGTGAGCAGTGTGGCCCATGGAATGACAGAAAAAGTGATGTAAATCTCTCCCAGATTTGAGCCCCTAAAATCTCCCACAAGAGTTGAAACAATGGGACGCCCAGGTGGCTCCGACAGTTAAGCGTCTGCCTTTGGCTCAGGTCATGATCCCAGGGTCCTGTGATTGAGTTTTGCAGTGGGCTCCTTGCTCAGTGGGGAGTAGGCTTCTCCCTCTGCCTGCAGCAACCCTTGCTTGTGCGCTCTCTCTCTCTCTCTGACAAATAAATAAATAAAATCTTTAAATTAAAAAAAAAAGAGAGAGATCCAGAACATTATCTCCTTTTGGTTGTACATCAGCCAGATTCAGAATATCTGTGGAGATCCCAAAGGGCTGAATACATAGAGGATCCACATATGGGAGCAGCTTGGGTCCCTAAGTGTTGACAGGAAGCAAAGCCCCCATGACTGGATTGGGTCTGGATCAGAAGTAAACCAGTTTCTGTTAAGTTACTGTGCTATCTTTGTTGTAGTAACTAACTTTACGTGCACTGACTAATTCAATATATTTTGGGTTTTGATGTGCACTGCCTCTCTATCTATAATCCGGAGCACGAAAACTTCAGAAAACCACAAAGCTGTCCAGGCGAAATCTAAAAATGCAGCTCAATCCCTAGACCACATGATAGGAAAAACGGATTTAGTTAGCAAAGATGCCTGATTTCTCTCTTGATTCTGGTCTGTTAGCTGAATGACCATCCATATTTTACCTTTTTGTTCAATTGCCTAATATGCAAAATTGGGAATGATGATAATTCATGGGCTATTTTGAGCATAATTTCTCTAAAAGTAGTTTATCTCTTGGTAACATATACTAATCACTCCTGTGTTAACCGCACATAAAGCGCTCAACCTTTTTTTGGTTGCGGAGGTGAAGAAATGAATATATGTTACTATATAGAATCCTTAGCCAATACTGCTAATGTAACATCTTATTAAATACCAAGATACATTCTACTCATGAATTCCAGACTCACATCATTGATTTGTTACTGATTTTGGATGTCACTGAAGAAAAGAAAATCAGAGTATAATTGTTATATCATTTTATTTTTTAATTAATCATTCAATTCCCATGTGCCTTATAAGCAGGAAGTATGATATCTTCCTGAAGCCATCACTGCCTCTTCCCTAAGTGTTGGAGATCCCGGGAGTTTTCAGAACACAGAGTTGCCAGTCCCCTTTCAAACACCGCGCAGAGGTTGAGAACTGAATTCACCCCAGTATTGCTATTTCCAACAGCAGCCACAAGAGAGCAGTGTTGACTTGCAGGCTATGATGCCTTTATTTACTCCTGGCATTGACTCCAGGCTTCATAGACTCCCTGGCTGCACAGTTTGATGGCCCACACGGGGCCTCTGAGGTCACAGCTCTCGTTGCTAACACCCGTAGGCTTAGAATATATCTGAAGAACAAGAGTGCATCAGGATGACTATGTACTAAAAGGCTCCCAAACTCTACTTGATGAACGTGGAAAATGTAGTTTTGTTCCTTCGACAATATTTAGGTCTTTGAGCATTGGTCACCAGCATTAATTCCCTTTTTCCTCCAGATAATTTAATTCCAGGAGATTTGTTGCGCTTTCTTGCTACTGGTTTTTTTATTTAAATCTGCTCTGGTCCTGAATAGGAGTATTCAATGGTTTCAGATATTCTTTTCCAAAAGTCTCTGTGTTCCTCTTGCAAACGTGACTAACATGCAAACTAGGGAGAGGTGAGTGGCTACTGGCTGGCCTCTCCCCTCCCCCTTCTCATATTTTTAATACACCCCCTTCCAGTACAATTGGACCAGTCATTTTGTGTTAGCAAAGTGACTCCACAGGTTTTCACTTAAACTGACAAAACATCTTATTTTTTTCTTCTAGTTTATTAAGATGTAACTGACATAGATCAGCATGGAAGTCCAAGGTGTACAGCATAATGGCCTGACTTATATCTATTGTGAAATGATTACCACAAGTTTAGTTAATATCTAGTATCTCGTATACATACGAAAAAGAAGAAAAAAATTTTTTCCATGTGATAAGAACTCTTAGGATCTAGTCCCTGAGCAACTTTCGAATTTACCGTACAGCAGTATTAACTACAGTCATCATGTCCTACATTACATCCCCAGTACTTCTCTCTTAAAACTGGAAGCCTGTACCTTTAAAATGTCCATTTAAAATGCCTTTAGTTTCTGCTACTTCATTCTAGCCATTCAAGACATGTTAAAAGACTGTACTAAGAGGACATTTTTTTGCAATGGGAGCTTCAAGGCAAAGGTGTGTCTACCCTTCAAGATCTGGCTCTTTGGGTAATCCTGTCCCTCCATTCCCTTTATCTGTATGAAGACTCACCCCAAATCTGTCTTAGAACCACTGTGTCCAGTTCCTTGAGCCACCTTCACTGGCTTGACAATTCTGTGAGAAACTGCCATCCTCTTAACCTGTCTCCCAAGGACCAAAGTGGAGAGCCAACCTCACGTTCATGCCACGTCTGTTCTTATATGTAGGGCTCTCCTACTTAGAACGAAAGATGCATTGTAGACACCGTTGGTTAACTCTCTCGTAGTCACTTCAATATCATAAGCAAGTGGATGTTTGCTGAGCCCCCTAACGTGCCAGAAGCTGTGCTCATCACTCTGAGGGATGACAACAGGTGTGCAGGCCCCTACATCCCTTACAAATCCCTAACACAAGCTGTAGTTTCTATAACCATGCACTCCCAGTTTGAGTCAAGCTTCTCGTAATTATGGTGGCTGTTTGCCCTGATCTAGAGAAGCCTAGTGCAGGAATTAAGATCTGAATATGACCAACTAACAGGGATTCCTCTTTGGGCCCCTCTGGATTTGCACCTGGGAGAAGCATAGCAGAGGTGGAGAAAGCACTCCTAGAGAGACCGACAGAGTGGACCAAATGCCGGACAGTATCTCCCGACAATATGTATCCTGTTCCTATGAATTGCATCCTTTCTGTTAGATGTTTTTAAAACTAATTTTTATAATCATCCACACAAGGGTCTTATGAAAATTGATATGCGCAGATACTGGTATATTGCAAGTGCTCAAAACATTTGAGCTTTCGTTGTCATTGTTATTACTATCACTGTTATCAGTATGTAAGGACGTTGAGATTATTAGTATCATTTTAGGTCGTCAGTGTTGAAGTTGGCCCTTCCGTCCTCTGAGGGACAGGAGGAAGGTGGTGGTGGATAAACTCTTCCAACAGCCGTGAGATGGAGGCGAGCCCTGTGAGAGAATTCTGTTGTGGAAAATGACAAGTGCTGAGTCGCACCTGTGGCTCTGGCTTAAGGAAATGAGAGCCAAGCCTGAGGGTAATAAGAGGCCCTTCTTGTAGGCAAAGGGATGTCATTTTCCTTTCCTGCTGTTACTGAGTGTGGCTTTGGAAGAGTCCGCCCTGGAGCCCACACCAGCCCTGAGCTGCAGTTACTCTGGGGAATCCCTGCAGTGCGATGTGGTCACTCTCTATCCTGCTCAGAGCTAACTCCAGACTCTTCCACAGCTATGAAAGCTGCCCCTGTGACATCATGTTATGATGCCATGTCTCTTTGCATACCCGTACGGGAGGACTTGAGTCTGTGTCCACTCCCTGGAAGCACTGCAGGGTGCTGCCTCAGTTGTCCCTCATGTGGTCACAGCCCTCAAACTCAGAACTGACAGGAGCCTCACAGTCATGAACTCTTGTCTCTCAGCCCCAGACCCACCATCCAGATCTGCTTGGGATGCTGGGACTTGGACTCTAGGACTCTTCTTTGTCAGCTGGCTGCCTTTTAGTTTCTACCCACAGAGAACAGCAGGAAAAGACTGGGAGGCTAAAGCAGGGCAGGGATACTTGCTTCTTCCCGTCCCTGTCTTGTCAGTACCCTGAGCAATGACTCTTCACCTGGCAGTGGAGTTGATTCTAGTCTCCAGGATTTGTTGGTTGGGTGGGTGGGTGTTGGGTTTGAGTTTGATTTGGGTTTGGAACTCCCAGGATCCAATCAGCCTCACTGAACTTCCACGGGGTACCAGCAGCAGCAGGACAGAGTCCCACCCTCAGAGATCTTAGTCCCAGCTCTGAAGGCACGTCCTCTGAGCTTCTGTGACAGCAATACCAGCTGAAGGCAGCACCCTCCTCAGAGCTGTGAGACCCAGTCCCATGGGCCTATCTCCAAACTTCTATGGCCCAATGACCAAATTCTTCTCAAGTGTAAGATTCTTCCCACAGGTGCTACCTCTGCAATTACTTCAGCATCCCCTGTTTTCGTTTCAAGTTTCCAACATCCATCAAACCATTTGCTTACATTAAATCTCTGAAAATAACCAGTGCAATTTTTTTTCTCGTCTCCTGACTAGACTCATTATTATCCAGAAACCTGACCCTTTGCTGCATCTTCTCACCTTCAGCTAGAGCTCTTGAGCAGAGTCAACAGACCAAATAAGACCTGATTTTCAGTTCACTGGATGTGTAGCTTAAACATTTAGGGGAAGTGGCCAACCCATTGTACTGCTCAGTTTCCCCATTTTCTGAGAAATGGCTTCTTTTCTCCCCACCTCTCTCTCTCAACCTACCCTCATTTCTAAGACTCGCTGAAGGTAGTGAGACTGTGTAGCTTAGAATAGGAAGCTGGCATTGCTGTATATTATTATGAACACCCTTCTTCCATAGGCCTGCAGATGCTTTGTCAGGCAGGTCTCTGCCTTCTCTGAGAATCTGCTGGTTCTCAAGGAAGTAGGTATAGGTGGGAAATAGATATCCAGAAGGACAAAACACAAGCAAAGGAGACAGAGGCCTGATATCCCAGCATCAATTGCACTTGAAGGGGTATGTCTGTAGAAGCAGCCCAGGCTCTGGAGTCTGGATTTCAATCTCTGCCACTTCCCAGAGAGGGTGGCCTTTGGCATTTTCCACTCTTGAAAAGCCTCTTTTTTTTTCTACTATGTAAAATGGAAGTAATAACGCCTACAGAGATGTTGTGAAAGATTAAATTTACTTAAATAAAATTGCCTAGGCTCAAAGCAGTTACTCAAGAAATATGAGTTTCTTCTACCTTCACCCAAACCAGGCAAGTAGAATAAAGGAAGAAATCTGGGTCAATTATGAAGTGAGCTTCAGAGTGTAAAATAAATACTCACCAAGCTTTTGTCCAATTCACTGCCTAGACAAAATCACTGAGGAGAAGGAAGAAAAGGAATTAGAAGTCTATTTTACGTATTCACACCCCTCTCCAGAGCAATTTCTTAATTCCTTGTTTTATCTCTTTTGTCCGAACCCCATATACAATAGGGTTCAAGGCAGGAGGTATGAGGTGATGAAGGACATTAAGCAAGATGAGGATGTCCATGGGGACCCTCTTTCTGGCCACATTTGTCAACACAACAACCAGCAGGATGGTGCTGAAGAACAGGATGAGGATGAAGTGAGAGCCACATGTGCTCAGGGCTTTGACAGCAGCCCCCTCAGCCTTGAACCTAAGCACAGCTCTTAGGATGAAGGTGTAAGAGAGGAAGATGAGGATGAAATCTGAGCCCAGTAAAGTCCAACCAACCACAAATTGGTAGATTCTGTTAAGGGTGAAATTGTCACAGGAGAGCCTGGACACGGACAAGTTGGCACAGATGCAGTTCTCAATGACATTTTTCCCACAGTAACGGAGCCGGGCAGTGAGAAGAGGAATAGGTGCAGAAAGAAGGGCATTTCGGATAACAATGAAGACACTAGCCTTGGCCACAAATTGGTGAGTGATGATGGATGGGTATCGTAGTGGGTGGCAGATGGCCACATAGCGGTCATAGGCCATGACCATGAATGTGCAGGACTCCATGGGGAGGAAACTGTTCATGATGAACATCTGGAGAAAGCAGGCTGAGAAGCTGATGGACCTGAGGTCAAACCAGAAGATGGCCAGGACCTTGGGGATGACGGTCAGGCAGAGCACCATGTCCAGCAGGGAGAGGAGGCTGAGCAGGTAGTACATGGGCTCATGCAGAGAGGCCTCCAGCCTGATGGTGATCAGCAGGGTGGCGTTGGCCCCCATGGCCAGGAGGAAGAGCAGGCTGAGGGGCAGGGACAGCCAGTGCTGCCAACTCTGGTAGTTAGGGAAGCAGATGAGGAGGAATTCGGAGACTGGAGCAGTGGAGTAGTTGCTGGGTAAGGCCATGGAATGAATCTTGAGGCTTCTCTTGACTATTTGTATGGGTAGATACTCCTATCCTGTGCTTCTCACTCTTTAGGTAGCTAACGATATATAGGAGACTCACCCCAAAAGGCAAGTCCCAGTCAATATCATAAAGACAGACTGGTGGGTGAGAGTTGACAAATAATGCTATGGTCTATGAAGGAAAAATGAATCAGTGAAAAAACTAAGATTTTAAAGGTGAATAATGCTAGGGAATAACCTCACAACATTAAAAATGTGCAACAAATTATGTCAGCATGGTACCAGTAAGGAAAATAAAATGTTAATAGTATAAAAAGATGAGCCAAAAACACACCTACTTCTTACAATCATCCAGTACTAAGATGAAGGAGGCATGAGAAGAAGGTTCTTTAATAGGTGTTTTTTAGATAAGTATTGCCATTGATGTGGGTTGGAAAACCTTTAATTAGGTACTCACCTACTACCATATCCAATATAATTTTAGATGAATAATTTTGTTATGTCCTTTCCCCACACTCATGGTATACTAGAAGGAAATGGAATACAAAATTGATGAAATCAGTCCTTTGCTAAAACTCCAATTCTATTTGAATAGAACCATTCATTTTCCAGGGCCTGCACCTAGTCATACCAAGTGTTCTTAGAATAAGTCTAAAACTACAGAAATGGCTGCTTTTACTATAAATTTATAGCTACCAACTTTAAATGAGTCCTCAATGCTGCCTGTCTGTCCTACAAAGCTTGCCTGATCAACTTTTCCTACTTCCAAAGCCTTTTTCAAGCCTTCTTCATTCTTTTCAAACCTTGAGCTCCATTTCTTCTCTTGGAAGATGGCATCGAACAATACCTTGCAGAGAAAAGAAGTGTCCAGTGATATTTTCTTCAACTTCCCAAGATAAAACTTACCAACCTATTTGTACATTCTCCTATCCTGTCCTTATTTCCTCCCACTGAAACAGCATCTGCCCATCCTCAAAATGTCAAACCTTCCACCTCCTACACTGAATCATAGCCCTCCTAGCCTTGCAGTTATACCATCAATTATTTGTTCTAGTTCCCTAACTTGGAGTCATAGTTCCTTCTTCACTGGATCTGCCTTGTCTTTCAAACAGTCTCCAGTTAATCTTTCATCTTTAAAAATAAAAATAAAAAAGCCTCTTTTTTCCTTTCTTCCTTCCAGCTATTTCTCCCTCTCCCTCCCTTTACACACAAACTTCTCACAAGCACTGCCACACTCCCTGTCTTCGGTGCTCACCTCACATCCATCCCACAACTCCTGGCATGGCCTCCCTCTATAGTTCCACAAGATGCCTCTTAAAAAAAAAAAAAAAATCTTTCTGAAACAATCGATCAGATCCTCTTTCTGACACACTCTATTTGGTTTGGTTTGCATCACAGTCTCCTGGTTTATCTCACACCTCCTGGTCTCCTTCTCATTTTCTCTTATGGGTTTTTTTCCAACCACCACCTTGGCATCAGTTTCAAGGTTCAGTCCTGGGTTTTCTTTGATTTTCTTCTCTCCTCTGTGCTAATCTGCTCTCTCTGTCTTCCACTCCTTGTCCATATGCTCAATTACCATCTCCATGTTGATGATTACTAAATTATATCTCTTGCCTAAACCTCCTTAAATGCCTACTTGACATATCAACTTGGGTCAAAGATATCCAAAACTCACCAAGTTTAAAATTAAGTTACCATTTGTCTGCCAAGCCTGGTTTTCTAGCATCTCTTATCTCATTGAATAGCACATGTATCCAGACTATCCCACAAGTCAAAGGCTAGAAACCATCTTGAACATATCCTTCACCTGTACCACCCATTACAAACCCACCACCAAAACCTGTCAAGTTTCCCTTTTAATCAGCTCTTGAGTCCACGTACTTCTCCATCACCACTGTCACCAGCCAAGACTACAGTACCACTGTTTCTTGAGTGAAATTTACTATGTTCTAGGTTTCATTATCAAACCATTCTCCAAACTGAAGTCAGAGAAATATTTTAAAATATACATATGATCTTGCCACTCATTTACTTAAAATATCCCATTGGCTTGTCATTGTTAATAGGCATAAAAACAAAATTTAACTTTATTAGATCACAAGTTGACGAGAGAAGAAGTTCATATCTTCTGGGGTTTTTCATCACCATACGTAAGTGTATAGGTAGATTCCTTTATTCGTGTTCATAGTTATTTGAATGAATTATTTAATAAATAAGTGAATGAATGAATGAATGAATGAATGAATGAATACTAGGTCATATATCATTTGCCTCCTTCCCCATTTTCCAGTTTCATCTGACACCTCTCTCTTGCTCCAGCCACACTGTCCTTTTTTCCGACCTTCAAATGCAATATGCACTTTCTGCTCCCACTTCTCTTGGAAGACTGTGCCTCCCATGCTTCTACTTACACTTCCACATCCACTTACTTTCTATTCATCCTTTACATCTCAGTTCAAATATTCCCTTCTCTGTGTGGTTTTCTCTAACCCTCTCCAGACAAGATCAAGATCTCCTACTTTATGTTCTCATAGCACTTGTCCCACCCTCACAGTTTATATGTGTGAAATAATTTGATTATACACTCCCTCCCCCAAGTCCAGTTAGACATTTCATGCCATAAGAATAGGAACCATGTTCACCAGCTGGCACAGTTCTTGGCATGAAGATATGCCCAACAATATTTGAAGAATAAATTAATTGTTTTATGAGCAGAGTGATAGAGGGGCATAGAATAAAATTTCCTAAATTGGCCTGAGAAGAAAAAGGAAGACTTTCCAAAGTTACTAACACCTTAGCTGAATTTTGATGGAGTTGGAAGACATATGTGCACAAAATCCGTGGGTAGCATATTTCAGATATATGAAGTGGGTTATGTAAAAGCATGGAAATAAGTTGGAGAAAACCTTCAGAGGGAGACTGTGAAATATTTAATTTGACTGGAACCTAGAGGGTGGGGAGTTGAAAGAAAGAGCAGAAAACTAAGTTGGAAAAAAAAAAAAAGAAAGCCAGATCATGAAGGACCTTTTCTATGCTAAGGATTTTAGAACTAATCTTATATATAAAGAGAAGACAGAAATACTTTCATTAGGGGAGAGAGGTGACTAGGTATGGGCTATCAGAGGATCACTTTGGATGCAACGCAATGGATGATTTGAGTAAGGAGAGAGAGCAGAAGCAAAAAGAATGGAAGCCACAATTGCCCAGATGAAAAGTGTTGTGTAAACAAAGTCTGAGCACTGAGGACGGAAGGAAATGGCATGTTCTGGTGGTAATGTAGACAGTTATGAGAGAGACGGTAGGTGAGAAGCCCAGAATTTTCTGGCTTGAATAAATAGAATCACCAAGATGTGAAACAGGAGAATTAGTAGGTTTAGTGTGTATGAGTGTATGTCGAGGCTGAGGTGTTTATACTCTATGTAGAGACTTATCTTAGACTGTTGGAGAAGAGGAGTTTGAACAAATTAGAAGGATTCTGTTTTAAGATATAAATTCAGAAAGCATTAGCACATAAATGGAGGGTCTGGAATAGTATGAAAAAAATCAGAAGAATATGGTGACCTAGGAAAAATCAGGGGGAAAACTTCAAGGAGTAGATGGTCAACTTGTCAGTCAAGCAGAAGTTCAATAACATGAGAATATGAATAGCCATTAAATTTTATAGTGACCTGGACAAAAGTAATTCACTGGACTGGCGCCAACAGGAACCAGAACGAAGGGGGATGAAGTTAGTAAGAGAGGACATGCAAACATAGCTAAAGAGCCTCATTTCAAGTTCGTAAGTGAAGAAAAAAGCAAGACAGGAATGAAACATACTGCAGCATGCTTACTAGTTTATGGAAACGTTAAAATTCAGAAGGAAAGTAAGATAACTGATGCAGTTAGTTCATTGAGGAAATTATTATTATTATTATTATTATTATTATTATTATTTTCTCTGTAACACTTAACACATAGATTTTGTACTTGTCTCCCTCCACCTTCCTATGAAATATCTGAAGACAGACAAAGTATACTTTTCCATTTATACACACCAACATTCTCTAAGACCCCACTGATTCTTAATAAAAATCTGTTGAAAAGATTTATGAATTATTGAGCTTTGGTGTTCTACACTGATGGAAAATTCCAAGGAGGGAAAGTGAGACAGGAGAGTTAGCCAGAGCGTCAATGTGCTGAAGGGGACACTGAGGAAGGGAGAGAAGTCCTGATCAATACGACAGACGGTGGTCACTGAGGAAAGGGCACAAAATGCATGTTGGAACTTGGGGGCGTCTTCAGGCCACTGTTTACAGGTGTTCCTCAAGAGCCTGTTCCTTGGTTAATGGTAAAACCTTGGGTTAGGTCTCTGACTTAAGAAATCTTTTGCCCTGGCCCTAATTAATACAAACGCAAAACAATCCTATTGCTCCTACCCTGTTGGTTAGAATTCTCTCGAATTTCCTCCAGTCTGGTCACTACCAACTTATCCATACAAAATCTATCTCCCTGCACCAGTCTTTCCTCTCCTCCTTGACTCTTATCCTCTCTGTATCCTATTTTCTCATCCCTGTTGAATGACCTTCTTGGCACTTTGTCCTCTTCTAGCATTGTTTGATACAATCTTCATACTGGTTTATGCTTCTTCTCAAAGGCCACTCACTGATCAATTCTCCTATGTACCTGCTTCTGTTCTTCGCAGGCTGGTCATTAACTTATGGAAAAGCAAAAACCTTTATTGCCGAAAACTCATCAAGCCCAGGATACTTGCCTCCAGCCACCCAGTATTACCACTTCAGCTCAGAGTCTATTCAACTCCATCTCTTCACTGCTTAACATTGGAGAACAGGACAGGGGAAGGGAGTCAAAAATCTGGAATAGGAGAGAAGGGAAAAAGAACAGATTCCTAGATGTCCTAAAAGGTAGAAGTACACATATAAACATAAGTCAGTGATGTGGTACATAGAATAAACACTGATTTAGGACTCCAAAACTGGATTGACAATATTAGCTGAAATATACCAAGTGTCTAGTATGTACCAGACATTCTTCTAAGTGCTGTGTGTGTGTGTGTGTGTGTGTACATGTATTTCATAAACATACTCCTCTACTGAGACAAAGTGGGGGAGGGGGAGCTTCTTCATCAACATTTTTTTCCTGAATCTCTGTGCCAGGCATCTTGTGACATACTAAGCTCAGCATACCTACACCCCCTATCCCATTGTAGGATTTATAGATCTCCTTTTTTTTCCTGGTCAGGCAAGATGGAAGTCCAATTCTCTACATGTACTAGGTCTCCTAACCAAGCAAGGAAATGGGGTCCTCTTTTAGAAAGGCAGAGGGAAGAAAGAAAACCTAGCATGCTCCTTACAGAGGTGCTTAAGATTTCTGGATGCTAATGCATCCAGAGCCACCACATCTCCCACCTCCTCATTGCCTTTTCTTCCTGCTAATTGGAGGTTGCCTATTAGAAAAGAGTCCTGCCTGCCTTGTCACTCTTCCCACCTAGATCCAATTCAGTCTGTGCTACCAACCCTCCCTTGACCCTGGAACTTACAGAAGATGTCAAAGGACGAGTCCTTTATGATATATCAGCTGTATCGGTAACCAGCTGGGACTATGACTGAATAAATCTGAACAGTTTTATGAGCTCCTATTCTTCTCCTACCCTCCCTTTTTGGACCCAGATGGGAAAAGGTGGCTTGGGAAGCAGACTTAGGGGATGAAGAGCTGAGTCCTTTGGGAACTGTCTTACGGTGCTCCTGCAGGTAGGGAGTTGGGATGTAAAGAATGGAGTGGTTTAAAGCTAAGGTAAGAACTTGTCCAGAAGCCAGAAGCCAATGATCTGGTGCACAAACCTGACATGCAAACATGGTCAAATGTGTAGTAAAGGAGACTACAGAGCAACCTCCTTTACTATAATTGTAATTCTAAAGCTTTGAGTGACCTTTCTAAGGGACCCAAACTACTTAAGTTCTTTTACATTGTTTCTCATTGAATCACCTTCCTTAGATATGAATGGGCAACTCTTTTAAGTAGAAACTAACCATCCCCACTGTGTAGCGGATAAATAGAAAAACCGAAGCCTTGCCCAAACTCACCACAATTAGCCTACATTCATAGCCATGTCAGATTCCAACGTCTGTGTTCTAAATGACCCTTCTCTTCACTGATAAATGTGACCATAGGTATTAATATCCTAAACAAAATCCTAGCAAGTTGAGTTTAGCAAACTGCTAACATTTTGTTTGTTTGTTTGTTTGTTTGTTTGTTTGACAGAGAGAGACAATAAGAGAGGGAACACAAGCAGGGGGGAGTTGGAGAGGGAGAAGCAGGCTCCCCACGAAGCAGGGAGCCCGATGCGGGGCTCGATCCCAGGACGCTGGGATCGTGACCTGAGCTGAAAGCAGACGCTTAACAACTAAGCCACCCAGGTGCTCCAAAACTGCTAACATTTTTTAACTGACAAATAAATTTACCTTTTAAAGAATGCAACAAGAGTTCAATATAAGGAAATCTGTCACCTAATACATCAAGGTTGTGGATAAGATCATGGGAATAAAACCATTCAAATCACAAGCAGATTTGAAAACTAGCCCTGGCATTTGCTAATTGCAACTACTACATATGCCCCACAAATTGTATTAGGCACTGTATACAATGGTGAATAAGGCAAACATGGTTCCTATCCTCACCAAGAGCTCATTCTAATTATGTGGTTGTTAAAAGAAAATAGGCATCTCTAAATGTACTTATTTGCATAATTCTAAGATATATTGTTTAGCAAAGAAGAGGCAGTGCATAGAATGCTACAGAACATTATTTTTAATGCTATACAAAAATACGTGTAAGTAAGTGCATATATAAATACATGTGTTATCATATATGTTCTTAAGTATAATCAAATTACCTCTGGAAGGATATACAAGAAACCTGTAAGAACAGTTGCTTCTGGGAAAGAAAATTCTGTGCTTGGCAGATAGAACAGAATGATAGCTTAGAGACTGCTGGTTGTGTACCTGATGGCCCCATTCTTCCTTGTTAGCAAAAACCATGATTTTATTTGGGTACCCATCTACACTGCCGAAATACTATACCTCTCAGATTCTGAATGCTAGTAGCTGTCATTTGGTGGGGTTTCCAAGAAGACTCTAATATGAGCTAACTCAGTTGAGAAATGAAGGTCATTAGCCCTCACTCCTTTCTCATGGAACAGGCACAGGACTGACACCTGAATTTCTAGCTTAAACCATCAGCAACTTTGAGGACAAAAGTCAGTTTTTAAGTACGATAAAGAGGATAGAGAGAAACTGGTGAAGCTCTGGTTTCAGCCTTGGATGTTCACCTCTGAAACTCTTCTACATGAAAGGAAAAGAATTTTCTAATTTGTTGGTCACCATATTTGGAGTTTCTACTGTATGCAATCAGATATACACTAACTGAAACAAATAAATAATTACTTTTACTGAATACCTTTTTTAATTTTCAAAATTTTGAACCATGTATATATATTACTTTTTTAAATTTAAATTCAATTAGCCAAGGTATAGTACATCATTGATTTTTGATATAATGTCCAATGAGTCATCAGTTCAGTACTCTTTAATTAAATATTTCTAAAAGGCATTCTTTTGGTAATACAGATAAAAATATAAAACAAATAAATGCTAAAAGTTTTGGTAATTACATGAAAGAAAATATACAAAATCCTCTTGTACCATCATGGAACATTACTATGGGAGCTTTAGCTTAGGTAAGGCAAATCAGAAAGGTCTTAACAAAGAGAGATATGAACAGGAAGGAAAACAAGTGTAGAAGCAGAAAAGACAGGCAGAAGACTATTATCTGGTCCAGGCAAGAGATGGTGGTGGCATGGACCAGACTGGTGGCACAGGAAATGACTTTGAATAAACAAATTTTGGAAAAATAGTCAGGTTAATGTAATGATGAATTACAAATAAGAAATTAGGTATTCAATGTAGAAATCAAATATGAATCTTAGAATTCTATCTTGGACAACTTGGTGGATATGGGCTCATTTACTGTAATGACATCACACATTAAGATTTCTGGGTATTGTTGAGGGTACATCTGAAATTTGTAATAATAAATTTAATGTGGGTGCCTGGATGGCTTAGTCGGTTAAGAGTCTGCCTTCAGCTCAGGTCATGATCCCGGAGTCCTGGGATGGAGCCCTGCATAGTGTTCCCACCTCGGTGGGGAGTCTGCTTCTCCCTCTCCCTCTGCCCCTCCCCCCTGCTCATGCTCTCTCTCTCTCTTAAATAAATAAAATCTTAAATTAATTGATTAATTTAACATGAAATCTGTAAGTTTATTTATGGGATTTTTTTCCTAGCAAATTTCAGTCTTTCACAGAGGAGACAGATATTTAGATTTAAACAGAGTTTGGGGTTTTTCAAGCAACTACAAAAGGAGGTTAGATTATTTCCAAAAATGTAATTAAATGATGGGCTATAGAATCTAAGGCTAGAAAAAAATTAAATCAGGACAAGAAAGGAATGAACGATAGTATGAAGAAGATTCTGCCAATGGCTTGTGACCCTAAATATTCAACAACTGTGACTATACTAAGGATAGTTGAAAATTTGACCCTGAAGGTCGAAGGTGATAGGAAGTAGATGTTTCAAGTCTATATGTTAGAGGTAGATGAGCAGCAAAAATGACATAAGTCAAAACCGGAGGTTTAAGCAAAAAAGTGTTTAAGTTTGAGTACAGGCTGATCTAAGTACTTACATATTTCATTTTCCCAGCAATAAGACTCCACTGAAAAATAAATGCATATACATAAAGTAATTAACAACTATAGGAGAAGATACATACAGTATAGTTACTAGAATTAAGGATACATCTGAGAGGACTTTAGGAAAGGCTTAGATATCAAGCAAAGAATATGTTCAAGAGAGAAATAATTTGTGATGTGGATTTTTAGACCATAGTATCTCCCACTGATTTTAGACAATTTGGTTACGTAATAATTTATTTGATTTTCTTGTTGTCTCATCTGATCCCCCTGTAAACATAATTCACCTGGCAGCTATCCTACATTAGAAAATGGGCAGAAACTTATCTCCTGGTGCCCTTTATAAATTTGTTTGGGATCGGTGTAATTGTAGCAGTCTGGAGCTTCCTGTTACTTTATATCGCATAGGAGGACTGAGCCCATCCGAAATAGATACAATGAGGAGAACAAAGAGATAACCACTCAGCTGGCAAGCAGGGCATGAGCTGTTTCTGCTGGGAATCCAGTAACACAGCTCTATTCTCTTGTGCTGGGAAGTACGCACCTGGAACACAACAGTGCTGTGCAAAGATAGCAACAAAACATACTGATGGCCAAAACTGAAATTCAAAAAGGATCATATGATTTCTCTCATCTATGGAACATAAGAACTAGGATGATCGGTAGGGGAAGAAAGGGATAAAGAAGGGGGGGGGGTAATCAGAAGGGGGAATGAAACATGAGAGACTATGGACTCTGAGAAACAAACTGAGGGCCTCAGAGGGGAGAGGGTGGGGGAATGGGATAGGCTGGTGATGGGTAGTAAGGAGGGCACGTATTGCATGGTGCACTGGGTGTTATACGCAACTAATGAATCATCGAGCCTTACATCGGAAACCGGGGATGTACTGTATGGTGACTAACATAATATAATAAAAAATCATTAAAAAAAAAAAAAAGGATGCTACGATCAAGCCAATAAAAAGTGAAAGAGCTGCTTTGTAGTTCCCACTTCTCCCACACTTACTTTTTACTGTTTCTCTACAAGTTCCTAACTAGTGACCTTTAAAATGCATCCCTCAGTTCACTGACTTCTTACCTTCGTTTTCTACTTATGTAACTGACAGGTTTTCTCCCCAATCCGATACTCATCCTTTGAATTCTCACTCTGAACAATACAGCCCACCAATGGCAGTTCTTAATCTTCCCTCTGATAATACACTGACATTCAAATTATGTAGTATTGTGTATCATTTAAAGTCCAGCAAAATGTCACTAGAAATAACTGTATAAGCAATCTGTTGTGTATTTTTCATCTGTTTTTCTATGTGTATATTAAAGTTATATACATGTAAATGATATTATCCATATCAATTTAACTTAAATACGTAAGCCTGTTATAAACTCTTTATTCTATCCCATTATGCTGCACTACGCACAACCATTAGATATACAATGAGTTTTATTATCTGGTAAGGTGTGACAAATCTTTTTAAAAACTCTCTTGCATTTGGTGAAACTTTTACCATACATATCCACTTTACATTTCAGTATGACTACACCAAACATCCTCTGAAAATCTTTGCTGGAATGTTTCTTGAAATTGCACTGACTTTACAGAGTAATTTGAGGAGAACAGACATCTTTAAAATGCTCATGTGTCCTTTCCGTGTACATGGTTTATCTCTACATTTAATCAGGTCTTCATTTAAATACTTTTAAGCATAATTTTTAAATAGTACCCTTAAAGGTCCTGTGTATTTATTATGATGCCAATTTCTACATATTAAGAAGTTTTCTATTACTTGGTATGTTAATTTCTATTATTTTTAGATGATTTTTGTTGGTATAAACTGATTTTTTAAATTTTATTATATCTGAACATCTTACTGAACATATAATCCCAAAACCCTGTTTATTTTGTTTACTAATTATATCACATAAAAATAATCATAGTTTAACCATTTCTACTCTGATCCTTCAAACTCTTCTTTCTTCCTTGACTTACTTTTTTGGCCAGGACTTCCTCTTTCACATTGAACAGTAACAATCTTGAGGGCAGGACATTCAGCTGTGTTCTAGGGGCACCACCTTTGGCAAAAGGGAGCTATCTCCTCCAAGGTTTTGCTCTCTCCCTGGGGCAATCCTATTCAGAGACTAGTTGATAAGAGGGAAAAGGGGTCTGTCTGGCACACACATCTCAACTTAGACAATTCTGAAAAGCCATCCAGAGATCCCTATGTAATTATGTGAGTCTTGTTTTTGTTTTTTGTTTCCTCAAATATTTTTGGATAGTTTCCACAAATGCATGCACCCATCCGCTGGATATTTTTGGCGGGCCCTCTGTAGATCTTTGGAATTCTCTTTCTCAGCAGTTCTCTCTCCTCTAATACTCTACCCTATGAACCCTGGCTACCTTGGCCTTCCCTGATTCCCATGTCCTTCTCCTCAACACAGGAAGACTGCCAGGCTACACCTAAGTTTACTCTCCCTTCAACATGGCTTGGAATCTCTCTCCAATAAGTTGTAACAATCTTTCTTCATCCAGTAAACAGGACTCACCTCTTTTGTTTCCTATCTCTTAGGGATCATTGTCCTCTATTATCTCAGGTCCGGTGTCTTCTGAACCATTATTTTGTATATTTTGTCCAAAGTTTTGTTGTTGTTTTGTTGAGAGGATAAATCTAGTCCTTGTTGCTCATCTGGAAAGCTAAAGTTCCTCTCCAGTAGGTAAAATGATGCTGGACAAGCAGAGAAAGCACCATCTAACTTCTGACTCTTCCCTGGGCTCACGGTAGGATGTGTGACTACATAAGCCCCTACCCTCCCCATAAATCAGGAGAGATCTGTTTTATAGCTGAAGCCTTAGTATCTTAGGAGGACTAAAAGGAAATGCACTTCTGGGGGAACCTGAGGTCAGAGTAATTTGGGGACTTCAAAATTTGCCTAAGGAATTTGGAGAAAATGGATTTTAGGACTTGAGAAAGGACAGTGGTGTACAGAAATGGAAAATCACGTGAGATGTGACTAATTCAGCACCTTAAAGATTAAGAATGGCACTTAGATTTATTTTTAAGAGAAGAGCCTATCAAAATGTTCTACCTTGTGTGTGGACACAATAGGATGTGTACTCAGAATTAATATGAGCATCTCAGAAAAGACAATGTAACTAGGAATCATTCTTTTCACAGGGTTAAGCAAAGATAGCTGCATGACCAGGCCACGAAGCTAATTATGTTTGGCTCTAAGGAACCCAGTCTCTGTCTTTACTCTTAAGAAGAGAACCTTATGCCAATATTCCTTGAATAACCAAAGACTGAAGATAACAAAGTCCACATAAGTATCAGCATGAAAACAGTCATCTTTCTCTCCCTCTCATACAACAAACTTGATGAGGGAGCAGAAGGCTAGCTGAAGATAAAGCATAAGCTGACACCCTGCGATTTCCCCCCTCCAGCCCAGTTCTGGGTGGGATGTGTGACCTTCTTCCAGGAATCTCCCAACTAAATGTTAATACCTTGCTAGAGGGGAAAACAACCTTCACCTGACAATGGCAAATCCTCTCAGATCTCCTAGGTCCTCTTTAGCATTTGAAAGTTCTTTTGAAACCTCCCTTTTCCTTATTTCCCCCAACTCCCAAGTATATAATTTGCCACTCCTCAAGACCCCAGTGCAGAAGCTCTTTCTGCCCATGGGTCTTCTCCACATGCTTTAATAAAACCAGCATGTCACCAAAGACGTTTCAAGAATTCTTTCTTGGTCCCAGACTCTACCTTCCATCAACTTTTTTTTTTTAAATACTCTAATGCCATATAGTAGATACCTTTATATCCAATATTTGCAATTTACCAGTCAAGAGATATTGCAAAAACACAGAAAAGCATATTTGTTGAAAACAAGAAATTAGTACTCTCTACATTCCAAATGCCTTTAAAAAAATTTGGAATCTACTCACCAGAATCAGTGTTTAAGGATCTCTTAACAGAGTGGTTCTTTCTTTCACTCTATGGGATTTTGCAAATAAAAATTATGTCTGACCATTGAGTAATGTTATTTGATGAGCCTGAACGCTAAAATCCCTGCACCCACATAAATAATGACATCGCTCCCTACGAACTACAATAATATATTATGTATGTTTCCTCACCCATTTTCACCAGATTGTGACTTCCAGAATTTTAACAATATGCTATACTTATATTCCCCTCATTTAAGTTTCTTGTGTGCACCTCCAGACCACATGGGACATGGTCTTCAGGAAGCAGGATGTCCCCTATACTACTGATGAGTGAACAGAAGGCAAGCTGAGGACAAAGCAGAAACGGATGCCCTGCAACACACCCCTCCCCGCCCCCCCATGGGATGTACGTGACATTCCTCAGGCACTCCTGGCTGCCCAAAAGCTAAGGAAAAGAAAAACAAATGGTTAACTGGCAGAGATCACAGTCCTGCAAGACCCATAATTCTCCCTCAGTTTACACATGTCCTAGTGATTTACAAGGAGGACGCTTTCTTATCAATAGCCTAACTTCCAGAGACCCATAATTCAGTTTCCTGGAGCCCTAACGTTACCACCCCCTCCACAAAATTGAGGGAGACTGAGGCAGAAGGAAATGTAAATAAAATGGAATATCTTTTAAACCTGAAGCCCACCCACAAGGACTTGTGATCATTCCTCCAGGGGACTCCCAACTGTCTTCATGTTAGTGCCTCATTAGAGGGAGGGACAGCCTTGGTTTGACAATAGCAAGGCCTCCAATTGCCTGCAAGTCTTTAACATATGAAAGTACTTTCTCAGCCTCCCTTTTTTTCTTACCTCCCCCAAACCCATAGTATATAATCAGCAGCCCCTCACAACCCTGGGCAGCAGCTCTTTCTGCCCATGGGTCCTGTCCCCGTGCTTTAATAAACTACCAATTTTGCACAAAAGGCATCTCAAGAACTCTTTCTTGGTCGTCGGCTCCGGACGCCACCCCACTGAACCTCACCTATATTCCACAACCTCCTCACTACTACCTCAGTTTTACCATTTCCTACATTCTAGTCTTCTCATTCCCACTTCTACCTGCACTTGGGTCCTCAGTGTCCTGACCTTTCCACAAAGAGTTTGAAGATGTGTGAGGATTCTGTGGGACATAAACTGGCATGATTATGAAAATTATGCTTTTATAACAGAATCTTTAACAGTCATGATCAGAAAAAGATGGTAACTTTTCTGAGTTATGTGCCTCTGCTTAGTTCTTCCTGACCCTGAAGGGGGATGGTCTAGAAAGATGCCTATAGGTAACAGCAGGTTCAGAAAAATGACACAGAGGAGCACCTGGGTGCTTCTGTCAGTTAAGCATCCGATTCTTAATCTCGGCTCAGGTCATGATCTCAGGTTTGTGAGATTGAGCCCCACATCAGGCTCTGTGCTGGGCATGGAATGCTTAATATTCTCTCTCTCCCTCTGCCTCTGCCTCTCCTCACCCTCTCCCTCTCTACAAAAAAAAAAAAAGAAAAGAAAAGAAAAGAAAAGAAAAAGAAACAAAAATGACACAGATATCATGGCCTGAACAGCAGAGCTAGAACTTCAATTGTACCTGAGAAAGGAGTGCTGTGTCATGAAGTCTCTGGAGTCTGATAGCCTGAACTTGAATTGATGCCCCACCACTCACCCAGTGTGGCCTTGGTCAATATTCTCCATAAATTTTTATTTTCTAATGTATAACATGAGACAGTAATCCCTGTCCTATAGAACTGTTATGAAGATGAGATGATTTAGAAATATAAATGTCTACATACAAAGTTAGGTACCTAAGGTTAGGTACCTGAATAGGCAAATGAACTTTGGTCAGGTACTAGGAGATTCACAGTAATTCCTGAGACTAGAGGGACAGAAACGGGTCAGGAAATATTCGCTACCCAACCATTATTTTACTGTTTGGAATAACAAATCCCAAAATAGAAACAAAGGAAATAGTAATAGATGTTTCTATAGAGGTGCCCGTCTATGTATTCTAAGCCCTCTCTGCAATAACTTCTGACACCCCTGCTTTAACTCTTTGGTTCGAAATCCATATACAATAGGATTCAAGGCAGGAGGTATGAGGTGATGAAAGACATTAAGCAAGATGAGGATGTCCATGGGGACCCTCTTTCTGGCCACATTTGTCAACACAACAACCAGCAGGATGGTGCTGAAGAACAGGATGAGGATGAAGTGAGAGCCACATGTGCTCAGGGCTTTGACAGCAGCCCCCTCAGCCTTGAACCTAAGCACAGCTCTTAGGATGAAGGTGTAAGAGAAGAAGATGAGGATGAAATCTGAGCCCAGTAAAGTCCAACCAACCACAAATTGGTAGATTCTGTTAAGGGTGAAATTGTCACAGGAGAGCCTGGACACGGACAAGTTGGCACAGATGCAGTTCTCAATGACATTTTTCCCACAGTAACGGAGCCGGGCAGTGAGAATAGGAATAGGTGCAGTAAGAAGGGCATTTCGGATAACAATGAAGACACTAGCCTTGGCCACAAATTGGTGAGTGATGATGGATGGGTATCGTAGTGGGTGACAGATGGCCACATAGCGGTCATAGGCCATGACCATGAATGTGCAGGACTCCATGGCAAGGAAGCAATTCATGATGAACATCTGGAGGAAGCAGGCTGAGAAGCTGATGGACCTGAGGTCAAACCAGAAGATGGCCAGGACCTTGGGGATGACGGTCAGGCAGAGCACCATGTCCAACAGGGAGAGGAGGCTGAGCAGGTAGTACACGGGCTCATGCAGAGAGGCCTCCAGCCTGATGGTGATCAGCAGGGTGGCGTTGGCCCCCATGGCCAGGAGGAAGAGAAGGCTGAGGGGCAGGGACAGCCAGTGCTGCCAACTCTGGTAGTTAGGGAAGCAGATGAGGAGGAATTCGGAGACTGGAGCAGTGGAGTAGTTGCTGGGTGATGTCATGAGATAAATCCTAAACTGAGGAGATTTCACCTGCGTTTATGTACGATAAGACATAGGAATTGGGTCAATAGAAAACAAAACTGTCAAAATGCTAACACTTACTCATCCATTAAACTGTTGAGTATAGAAGAACAATCCCAAATGAAGGCAAAGTTCAGTGAAGATATACATTAATAGGGAGGGGAATAAGCAGATTATTTCTAACGTTAATTCAGAAAAAACAGATAAGACAGGCTACCCACAAGGTTTAGAAGGAAAATGAGAATTACTTCATTGAAACATACTGTAAAACTACAAAGTTTTTTTCAAGTAAGACTGACATGTGATACTTATAAAGCAAATTTACTAATTATAGATCCCACAGGTCAGAAATGTTCACTAGTTACAGAGTAATTTAGAATAGTAAAGATATCATAAAGTCATATTTAACTGTGGGTCTTTTCAATGAGTACTGCTGACATGATTTATTAGTGGTAAATTAGTTTTTCCTCAGTTTTTATCACACATCAAAGTCAATTTGAGATGGAAAAATTTATGATATAGTTCCAACCCTATGACAAAGCAGAAAAAAAATAAACCTTGATTAAATATAAAGAAAGTCCCATAAAATCCCCTATCATTCTGACCTATTGTACCACAAGCACAACTCATCCTGGACATGCTTAATTCAAGCCTGCGCAAATACAGCTCAATGTTCCTATAGAAAGTTATGCTCAAAGGTAGGCTCTTTTCATTAACATTTATGACCACCAACATTAAATGAGTGCTTAATGAGCAAGTCCATTAAAATAACCTCTGGTTAATTTGCTCCTTCACTCATTGCAAGCAATTTTTTACATTTTCTAAATATTTCCTGTGGTAAATCCATCCTCTCCTCTCTTAGAAGATCATCTCCCCAACAGCATCACAAAGACAGCAGAGGCTATCAGATGCAAGTTCCTCAATATCTATGATAGACTCATAAACTCATCAATACCTATACCTTGCTCTTCTCTTTACATCTAGCCAACTCAAAGATCTATCCCTTCTATTTACAATCCTCCCACCTCTGATATAGTGTCTATCCACCTCTGATCTTCTTAGGAACTTTGACTTTTTAATTATTTATTCCATTTCCTGTGTAGTCAATCTCTCCATAGATCCTTCCCATAGATATTCAAAATGCTGAAGTCTCTCATGTCTTTTTTTAATTATTATTATGTTCAGTTACCCACTGTATATAGTACATCATTAGTTTTTGATGTAGTGTTCAACGATTCATTAGTTACATGTAACACCCAGTGCTCATCACAACACACGCCTTCCTTAATACCCATCACTCTCTTACCCTGTCCCCCCACCACCTTCCCCTCTGAAATCCCCAGTATGTTTCCTGGGACCCACAGTCCTTCATGGTTCATCTCCCTCTCTGATTTCTTCCCTGTCAGATTTCCCTCCCTTCCCCTATGGTCCTCCATGCTATTGCTTATGTTCCATGTATGAGTGAAACCATATGGCAATTGCCTTTCTCTGCTTGACTTACTTCACTTAGCATAATACCCTCCACTTCCATCTATGTCGATGCAAATAGTGGGTATTCATCCTTTCTGATGGCTGAGTAATATTCCATTCTACATATGAACCACATCTTCTTTGTCCACTCATCTGTTGGAACTCAATCACAAGAAAAAATTTGGAAGGAATTCAAAGACTTGGAAGTTAAAGAGCATCCTGCTAAGGCATGATTGGGTCACCCCGGAAATTAAAGAAGAACTTAAACAATTCATGGAAACTAATGAGAAAAAAAAAAACACTTCAGGCCAAAACCTATGGGATACTGCAAAGGCAGTCCTAAGAGGGAAATACATAGCCATCCAAGCCTCTCTCAGAAAATTAGAAAAATCCCAAATGCACAAGCTAACCTTATACCTAAAGGAACTGGAGAAAGAACAGCAAATAAAAACTAAACCAAGCAGAAGAAGAGAAATAATAAAGATTAGAGCAGAGATCAATGAAATAGAAACCAGAAAAACAGATCAACAAAACTAGGAACTTGTTCTTTGAAAGAATTAATAAGATCGATAAACCACTGACCAAACTTATCCAAAAGAAAAGAGAAAGGACCCAAATTAATAAAATCATGAATGAAAGGGGAGAGATCATGACCAACACCAAGGAAATAGAAAAAATTATTAGAAATTATTACCAGCAACTATATGCCAACAAATTAAGCAACATGTAAGAAATGGATGCCTTCCTGGAAACTTACAAACTATCAAGACTGAAACAGGAAGAAATAGACAATCTGAATAGACCAATAACCAGTAACAAAACTGAAGCAGTAATCAAAAACCTCCCAAAAAACAAGAGTCCGGGGCCAGATGGCTTCCCAGGGGAATTCTACCAAACATTTAAAGAAGAAATAATACCTATTCTACTGAAGATGTTCCCAAAAAAATAGAAACAGAAGGAAAACTTCCAAACTCCTTCTATAAGACCAGCATTACACTGATCCCAAAACCAGGCAAAGACCCCATCAAAAAAGAGAATTACAGACCAATATCCCTGATGAACATCGATGCCAAAATACTCAATAAGATCTAGCTAATAGGATCCAACAGTACATTAAAAGGATTATTCATCAGGGCCAAGTGGGTTTTATTCCTGGGATGCAAGGGTGGTTCAACATTCACAAATCAATCACAAATCAATGTGCTAGAGCACATCAATAAAAGAAAAGACAAGGACCATGTGATCCTCTCAATTGATGCAGAAAAAGCATTTAACAAAATACAATATCCATTCCTGATTAAAACTCTCTTGTGTCTTAATAAATTTCTATATCTATCCCACATCCCCATTTGTTGTAAAGACCATGATTTCAGTTTTGAACAAAGATACCAAATCTCTCTTATTCCTTTTCCTTTTACACCCAAACATAAGGAACCAGAAGAGACAAAGGACATCTAAAAAGAGGTGACTGTTGGCTTCAATAGTTCAGTTGAGAAGTGGTCACTGTGTAAATAAATGCCTCTAGAATGGCTCTAAAGATGTAGAAAAGGATCATAATTAGAGGTATATAATTAAAGATATAAATAAAATGGCATAAGAAAGGATTAGACTGAGTGGTTCTATAGAAGAAGAGAGGTTAAGAGTTCTTAATTCTTCTGGATTAAATGACTGAATTTCACAAGACAGGCTGTGAAAATATTTGATGTATGTTTTCGAGGCAGAGATGATGGATCCAATTTTGATCTGTTGAAATTGTAGAATCTGTAAGCTATCAAAATATACATGAGTCTGACTTCTGCAGAAAAGAGTTTGAATTCATTTGAAAGCTTGGAGTTAAAGGAAGAAGAATTGGAAATCACAGCACATAGGATATAGTTCAAACCACTGTTACTTTTATTTCTCACCCCGTACTTATTATCTTTTCCTGCCTATTCTGCCACCCCTGAAAAATCCCTTCCTTGGCTCTTTTTTGTTCTTTTTCCTTCCCTTAAGTGTAGCCCCTGTGCATGAACATACTTCAGAAATCCCAGACTCTTATCCATCCAGCTCCCTGTCTTCATTCTTTCCTCATATTGTAAGGAATGGTTCTAAATTAAGCTCATCCTTCTGCTGCCTGGATTTCACTAAGAAAAGTGTACTTAATATAAAGGATAAAAGAGGAGGGGATACAAAGGAATAGGTACAGAGCAAAAGGTCAAATGCCTGGATATATTGCCAAGTAGAAGTTTGGACATGAATATGAGTCGAAGTTTTGACACATTCAGTTAATAAAAATTAGAAACTGTCTCTCTACTAAAGGAAGTAACAGTGATCAGAAGGAAGGTGATTATTCTTTTATTCTGCTTTGCTTTGTTTCAGCCATGCTTAGAATAGTGTCCAGTTCAGTGCATCTTGGTTTTAGGAATATTTTTGGAACTACCACCTAGAAGATGTCCAGGATAAAAAGATCCTTAAGAACTCATGATGAGGAACAATTTATGAAAGTGAAGATATTTTACCTAAGCGATGCCCCCCAAATACATAACTGACTTTCAAAAGGAAGAGATAAAAACTAGGGCCACTGGGAGAAAATCACAGAGAGATCTGTTTCTGTTGAATATGAATCCTGTAAAATAATCCTCTTGTTAACACTATTCTGCTCAAACGTGATGGGGGAAGGCAACAACCGAATTTCTTCACCAGCTTTTTCCCTGACCCTCACGGACCTAGGTGCTCAGTGTCACACTTTAACTCAAAACATGATATGGAATTGCTGAGACTCCTGAGAGTCTCCTCGAATGTTACTGCATCTAGTAACACCACCCATGACCAACTGCTCGTATCATGGGAGCCAATATAAGAATGCAGAGAAAGCCTCCTGTTATGAATCTTCTGGCAACTTAGCTGTTGTGGGCCCAGCACAGCATGATTTTCTTCCCTTGCCCTGAAACTCACCAACGATGCAAGAGATTGAGTCCTGCTAAAGGAGTCAACTGCCTGCATCCAGTAACCAGAGCCAGAACTGCTTCCTTGGCTCTGATGAAAAAATCTAGAGGGTTTTATGATCTGCAGTCAGTTCCTCGCACTGTCCCACCCCCTTCTCCACGCCATCTGGGAACAGTCCTAGTTTGGGTTACTAAAACCCTGGGGTCAATAAGCCGATCTCTTGGGAACCTTCATCTCACCTTATGTTATGATGCTACTGGGTGCCAGCAGTTGCAATGCAAAGGATAGGATTTGAAACTAACTTAAAATTCAAATCTATCTCTATCAGCTTGACTCCACAGACCATCCTTCTAAACATTATACCACTTTCAACATCCTGAAATGTTATATTGAACCTTTCCAGAATTTCTTAATGAAACTATCCTATTACCTGTTTTTTATATGATCCTGAATTCAACTCTGCTATTTGATATCTGCACGGATGTGGGTGACTAATTTACCCTATGTAAATCTCAGTCATTCAATAAGTATTTACTTATTATTACCAACCATGTCACCAGCACTAGAATAGTCACAGGCATAAAACAATGAATAAAGTAGTTAAGGTCACTGCCCTTATCTTTACAGTTTTCATATTACATTATAATATCAGTAGCTTCCCATTCTTCATTAAATAAAACTTGCTTTCTTATTATATACTACTCAACACTACACATGAATTGGGTGGACAGATCCCTGTCAGTTTTGTTCCCTATAAATGTGGTGTCTCACACAGTGTTTAGAATATAGTAGGATCAACACATTTTTACCTAATTAATGAAATCAAGGTCATACATAATCTGACCACTTCCTACCTCTCCAGTGTATTTAGAACAACTTTTCTTGAAAGCAGAGACTGTGACCAGTGGGGAAGAGGTTACTGCCTATGTTCTCCTCTAGGATTTTGATGAATTCCTGTCTCACCTTTAGGTCTTTCATCCATTTTGAGTTTAACTTTGTGTATGGTGTAAAAGAATGATCCAGTTTCATTCTTCTCCTTGTGGCTGTCCAATTTTCCCAGCACGATTTCTTGAAGAGACTGTCTTTTTTCCATTGGATATTCTTTCCTGCTTTGTCAAAGATCAGTTGACCATAGAGTGGAGGGTCCATTTTTGGGCTCTCTATTCTGTTCCATCAGTCTATGTGTCTGTTTTTGTGCCAGCACCATGCTGTCTTGATGATCACAACTTTGTAATATAGCTTGAAGTCAGGCATTCTTTTCCAACATTCCCTTGGTGATTCAGGGTCTTTTCTGGTTCCATACAAATTTTAGGATTGGTTGTTCCAGCTCCGTGAAAAATGTCGGTGGTATTTTGATAGGGATTGCATTGAATATGTAGATTGCTCTGGGCAGCATAGACATTTTAACAGTATTTCTTCTTCCAATCCATGAGCATGGAATGTTTTTCCAACTCTTTGTGTCTTCCTCAATTTCTTTCATAAGTGTTCTGTAGTTTCTAGAGTATAGATCCTTTACCTCTTTGGTTAGGTTGATTCCTAGGTATCTTATGGTTTTTGGTGTTATTGTGAATGGAATCAATTCTTTAATTTTTCTTTCTTCATTTACATTGTTAGTGTATAGAAATACAACTGCTTTCTGTGCATTGATTTTGTATCCTGCCACATTGCTGAATTGCTGTATGAGTTCTAATAATTTGGGGGTAGAGTCTTTGGGTTTTCCACATAAAGTATCATGTCATCTATGAAAAGAGAGAGTTTGACTTCTTCTTTGCCAATTTGAATGTCTTATTTCTTTTTGTTGTCTGATTGCTGAGGCTAGGAATTCTAGTACTATGTTGAACAAAAGTGGTGAGAGCAGGCATCCCTGTCGTGTTCCTGATGTTAAGGGAAAAGCTCTCAGTTTTTCCTCATTAAGAATTATATTCGCTGTGGGCTTTTCATAGATGGCTTTTATGATATTGAGGTATGTTCCCTCTATCCCTTACTTTAAAGAGTTTTAATCAGGAAAGGATGTTGTATTTTGTCAAATCTTTTTCTGCATCAATTGAGAGGATCACATGGTTCTTGTCTCTTCTTTTGTTAATGTGATCTATCACATCGATTGATTAGGGAATATTGGAATAAATCCCACCTGGTCCTGGTGAATAATATTTTTAATGTAATATTGGATCCTATTAGCAGGATCTTGTTGAGTATTTTGGTATCCATGTTCATCAGGGATATTGGTCTGTAATTCTCTTTTTTGATGGGGTCTTTGCCTGGTTTTGGGATCAGTGTAATGCTGGTCTTATAGAAAGAGTTTGGAAGTTTTCCTTCCGTTTCTATTTTTTGGGGAACAGCTTCAGTAGAATAGAATATTTCTTCTTTAAATGTTTGGTAGAATTCCCCTGGGAAGCCATCTGGCCCTGGACTCTTGTTTTTTGGGAGGTTTTTGATTACTGTTTCGATTTCCTTGCTGGTTATTGGTCTGTTCAGATTCTCTATTTCTTCTGTTTCAGTCTTGGTAGTTTATAAGTATCCACAAATGCATCCATTTCTTCCAAGTTGCTTAATTTGTTGGCAGATAGCTGCTGGTAATAAGTTCTAATAATTCTATTTCCTTGGTGTTAGTGTGATCTCTCCTGTTTCATTCGTGGTTTTATTAATTTGAGTCCTTTCTTTTTGGATTTATTTGAAAGAGGCAGAAAGAGAGAGCACATGCAGAGGGGAGGACCAGAGGGAGAGGGAAAAGCAGGCTCCCTGCCAAGCAGAGAACCTGATGCGGGAATCAATCCCAGGACCCTGGGATCATGACGCAAGCTGAAGGCAGAAACTTAACCAACTGAGCTACCCAGATGCCCCTCTCTTTTCTTTTGAATAAGTCTGGCCCGCAGTTTATCAATCTTATTAATTGTTTCAAAGAACCAGCTTCTAGTTTCATTGATCTGTTCTACTGTTCATCTGCCTTCTATTTCAAGACACATCTCCAAAGGCAAGTGAAACAAAAGCCAAAATGAACTTTTGGGATTTCATCAAGATAAAAAGCTTTGCCCAGGAAAGGAAACAGTCAACAAAACTAAGAGGCAGCCCACAGAATGGGAGAAGTTATTTGCAAATGACATTACAGATAAAGGGGTGATATCCAAGATCTACAAAGAACTTCTCAAACTCAACACTCAAAAAATGAATAATCCAGTCAAGAAATGGGCAGAAGACATGAACAGTTACTTTTCCAAAGAAGACATACAAATGGCCAACAGACACATGAAAAAATGCTCAACATCACAAGCCATCAAGGAAATACAAATCAAAACCACAATGAGATACCACCCTACACCAGTTAGAAAGTCAAAAATTAAGAAGACAGGGAACAACAAATGTTGGCGAGGATGTGGTGGGAATGCAAGCTGGTAGAGCCACTCTGGAAAACAGTATGGAGGTTCCTCAAGATGTTAAACATAGAGCTACCCTATGAGCCAGCAATTGCACTACTAGGTATTAACCCCAAAGACACAGGTGTAGTGAAAAGAAGGGACACATGCACCCCAATGTTCATAGCAGCAATGTCCACAATAACCAAACTGTGGAGGGAGCTGAGATGCCGTTCAACAGATGAGTGGACAAAGAAGATGTGGTTCATATGTAGAATGGAATATTATTCAGCCATCAGAAAGGATGAATACCCACTATTTGCATCGACATAGATGGAAGTGGAGGGTATTTTGCTAAGTGAAGTAAGTCAAGCAGAGAAAGGCAATTGCCATATGGTTTCACTCATACATGGAACATAAGCAATAGCATGGAGGACCATAGGGGGAAGGGAGGGAAATCTGAAGGGGAAGAAATCAGAGAGGGAGACAAACCATGAGAGACTCTGGACTCCAGGAAACAAACTGAGGGTTGCAGAAGGGAGATGGATGGGGAAATGGGGTAACCGGGTGATGGGTATTAAGGAGGGCATGTGTTGTGATGAGCACTGGGTGCTATATGCAACTAATGAATCACTGAACACTACATCAAAAACTAAAAATGTACTATACGTTGGCTAATTGAACATAATAATTTTTTAAAAAGTGGAAGGCAAAAAAAAAACGGGGGTAAAGAAAGAAAGTAAAAAAAGAAAGAACAACTTTTCTGAGGGAGTGATTATTTCAGTCACAGACATTGTTAAATATCTCTGGGGGTTTGTGATGATGAAATTAAGGTAAAACAAGTCAGATTCATTTTGTGATTTTTTTCCCCTTTACCAAACAAGAAGAAAAAGAAAGTGAAGAAAAGACTCTGTTTCTTTTTTTTAATCATTTCTTTGCTAATATTTCTTTTGTTCATGCATTGTTAACCTAGTTTTATTTGGTTGTATGTCTATGTGTTCTTGTAGTTCACCGAACTTCTTTAAAAGGACTACTCTGAATTCCTTGTCAGTTCCTACATCACCATTTTCTTATTAGAGTTTTATTAGATTCTTCTGGTGGTGTTGTGTTTACCTGAATCTTTGGGATCCTTTTATCCTTGCATTGCTACCTGTGCATTGGAGTAAGCAGTCTCCTTTCCATACTCTACAGGTTTGCTATTCAGCTCAGCTTGGGGTACTGAACAGGTCAGCTGGTAGCAGCAATGGCACAAGGCTTGCTACTGTGACCAGGTGAAGCCACTGTCCAGGCTTCCTGGCTGGGTACGTCTACAGGCTATGCTCTTTGATTGGGCAGGGTTACTAGCTGGGCTCTCTGCACAGGCAAGGCCATGGGCTGTGTTCAATAATCAGGCAGGAACATAGGCTGAGTGAGACTGTAGCCTAGGCTAGAGGCTATGTTCAACAGTTGCACAGGGCTGCTGGTTTTGGTTTGTTTAGGGTGGAGTGTTTTTTATCATTTTTTTCTCACTTTATCATTTCATCATTCTTTGAAAATCATTTTTTATCATTTGACCAGGACAAGGCTTCCTGGTCAAGCACAACCAGAGCCTATGCTCAACAGTGAGTGGGGCTGTGAATTTGTTTCCCTGCCTGGATGGGGCCATAGAATAGACTCCAAGGCTGGTAATGCCTATTGACTGGGGACTTAAATCAGGCAGAACTGCCAACTGAGCTCACTGGCCAGATGGACCCATGAGCTCAGCTCTGCAGATGGGGTCAACCACTGGCTGAGATCTCTACTCAGGTTCTACTGCAGCAGGAAGGGTGCCCTCCAGCACCTGAGCACTGACTGTGATAAACCCCTATCCCCATTCCCATCTCTCTTTCATGCCCAGTGGTCAAGCCATGCAGATTAACTCATGATCCCTATGAGGCAAGACCTGAGTGGGCCTCCCAGAAAGCACCCTGCAATGTTGACGGAGCTGGATGTCCATACTGAGCTCTCCTTTATCACTGGAGAAACTGGTTAGGACTTAGTGCAGTGCCGTGCTGTCCTGGGAGAGGTTCAAAGCAGGCAAAGCGAAACCTCACTCTTACTCTTCTAATGCAGTCTTTCTGGGTCTCTGTGGTCCAGGAGGATGCTACAGCCTCACCCCTTTGTTATGGAATTTTCACAATGGTGTCTTGTCTATACATAGCTGCTAGTTGGTCTTCTTGTGAAGGGGACAAACGTCAGGCAACTTCTGTTACTATCTTGATGATATCATCTCCTTTTCTATTTGTTCTTGATAAGTGTTATTAGGGCTTTGTTGATTTTATCGCTCTTTCCTAATATTCGACTTCAAGATCTTGATTTTCTTTGTTCTCTATTTTATTGATCCTACTTTTATCTTAATTAATTCCTTATTTTTGTTTACCTTAGGCTTAATTTATTTTTATTTTCCTAAATTCTTGGCAACTTAGATAATTTATACTAAATATATAATTTAGATACAGATATCAATAATTTATACTATATAAGTGTTTAGAAGTATAATTTTTCCTCTAATTTCTCTTTATTTGCATTCCACAACTTTTACTATATGTTATTATCAATTAATTTGAAATATTTTCTAACATTCTGTATAATTTCTTATTTGAGCCATGAATTATTTAGATGTGTGTTATTTAATTTCCAAGTGTTTGGAGCTTTTCGTGACATCCTATTGTTATTGGTTTCAATATAACTATGTTGGTTAGAGAATACACTCTGTAAGTTTTCATTCTTTCAAAATTTATTAAGACATAATTTATGAGCCAACACAAAAAGAGTGTCCATCTTCCCACATTTTCTAACTTCCATGTAACATTATCAGTCTCACCCAAAGAATGTGAAAGGAGCCACTTGCAATCTATTAGGGAAGAACTTTATTTCTTCCACTCCACTTCCATGGAGGAAGGCTTTTGCCCTTCTCACCACAGGAGGGAAATAATAGGAGTGAAACTTCTGGTCTATCTTCCCCCTTCTCCTCTCCCTTGTTTGTTTTTCCATAAAAGAAGGATCACTAATACAATAGGGCAGAGATGGTTGGGAGCACTGGGTGGGGTTAATGCATCTCAAACATAGGAAATATGTTCTATCCGTTTCACGGCCTGTCTGGAGGATCTGTAAGTATAGTAGTGGACTCTGTTTTGCTTTGTATCCAAGTATCATAAACTCACCTGTATAAGAGCCAATGATCTCTTTCACAGAAAGAAATCTGAAAAACAGCCATTCTTTTTGCATTTTTTTCAAATTTTTATCTAAATTCTAGTTAGTTAACACATAGTGTAATATTGGTTTCAGTAGAATTTAGTGATTCATGACTTACATATAACACCCAGTGCTCATGACAATAAATGCCCTCCTTAATACCCATCACCCACCTAGCCCATCCCTCACCCACCTCCCCTCCATCAACCTTCATTTTGTTCTCTCTAGTTAACAGTCTCTTATGGTTTGCCTCACTCCCTTTTCCCCCTCCCCCTATGTTCATCTGCTTTGTTTCTTAAATTCCACATATAAGTGAAATCATATGGTATTTGTCATTCTCTGACTTATTTCACTTAGCATAATACACTCTAGCTCCATCCATGTCATTGCAAATGCCAAGACTTCATTTTTTTATATAGCTGAGTAATATTCCATTACATATATACCACATCTTCTTTATCCATTCATCAGTCAATGGACATTTGGGCTCCTTCCATAATTTGGCTACTTTTGATAATGCTGCTATAAACATCTGGGTCCATATGACCCTTCAAATCAATATTTTTGTATTCTGTGCATAAATACCTAGTAGTGCAACTGCCAGGTCATAGGGTAGTTATATTTTTAACTTTTTGAGGAACCTCCATACTGTTGTACATTCTGCTACAGCTCCAAATTCTCCTTACAAATTACTGGGTAATTGTATTGTAACCAAATTTTCAAACAAAATCTCACCATATCTGGGTACAGAAAGGGAGTGTATTGGGGTTTTAAGACATAAAATTAAGGGAATGAAATTGATGGCCTCCTCTTTGTCTTCAGATCCCATCTTCATTTTCCAATAATGATGTACCAGAGAGCCATGCATATGCAATTTACTGGGTTCAACTATTTTCACTCTACTCCCTCTTTAATTCCTTGTGAGCATTCTCTACTGCTAGGAATGCAGAGGGGTGAAACAGTGAGAAATCTGCACTTTCAATCTCCAAGAGCACTACTAAGCTTCAACTCTTAGGGAGGCACCCTATCTTTCTCAGATGAGGAGCAGCTAATTCTTGGATGGAAAATTTGTTCCACTAGTCCTAAACAGAAAATCACATTAAAATTTAATAAAAGGAAAAAGAGAGCACTCATTATATCAAGTTTGTGCATTAACTGAATCTAGTATCACAAAGAATTATTGAGGATGTTTGTTGTGCTGAGGAGTAAGTCAGACACTGGGTATTGAAAAGTAAATGAAATATATAAGACTCCTGCCTTCTTGGAGTCTGGTCTAGCATGGAGTACATACAACAAAGTAAAATCACGAAATTTAGCTACAATTGTAATAGTTTTGATTCAAGATGTTGGACTGACAACATGATTTACTTCTCTCAAAGTTCCCTTTTTTTTCACATCTTTAGAAGTTATCTTATAACTGGAAGTTTGTACCTTTGACCACCTTCACCCATTTCCCCCACCCCCATACCCTGCCTGTGGAAACCACTAATTTGTTCTCTGTTTCCATGAGTTTGGTTTTTTTTAAGATTTTACATACAGTATTTATCTTTCTCTAACTTATTTCACTTAGCATAATGCTCTCAAGGTCCATCCATGTTGTTACAAATGACTGGATTTCCTTTTCATGGTTGAATAATATTCTATTGTACATGTGTGTATGAATATATATATATGTATATAATCAATATATATATTCAATATATATATATTCTACAATATACCATATATATATTCTACAATATACTACATATATATATATACCATATACATATATATATTCTACAATATACTATATATATATATGATATATATATAATCTCACAGTTTGTTATTCATTAATTTGTTATGCATTCATCTGTTGAAAAACACTTAGGCTATTTCCATGTCTTGCTATTGTAAATTATGCTGCAATGAACCCAGGGATGCAAATATCTCTTTGAGATACTAATTTCATTTCCTTTGAATATATACCTAGAAGTGGGACTGCTGAATTGTATGGTAGTTCTACTTTCACTGTTTTGAGGAACCTCTATGGTGCTTTCCATAGTAGCAGCACCAATTTATATTCCCATTAACAGTCCACAAGAGTTCCCTTTTCTGGGACACCTGGGTGGCTTAGTTGGTTAAGCATCTCTGTTCACCTCAGGTCATGATCCCAGGGTCCTGGGATCCATCAGGCTCTTTCCTCAGTGGGGAACCTGCTTCTCCCTCTCCTGCTGCTCCCCCTGCTTGTGCTTGCTTTCTCTCTCTCTCTCTCTCTCTCTCTGACAAATAAATAAATAAAATCTTTTTTTGAAAAGTTTCCTTTTCTCCACAGTCTCACCAATACTTGTTATCTCTTGTCTTCTTGATGATAGTCATTCTAGCAGTTAAGAGGTGATACCTCATTGTGGTTTTGGCTTGCATTTCCCTGATGATCAGTGATGTTGAGTATTTTTTCATGCACCTGTTGGCCAATTGTACATCTTTTATGGAAAAACGTCTATTCAGTTCCTCTGCCCATTTTTAATTGGACTGTTTGGTTTTTTGCTATTAATTTGTATAAGATCTTCTTAACTTGTATAATATCCATATGATTTGGATATTAATCCTTTATCAGATATATGATTTATAAATATTTTCTCCAGTTCTCCATAGACTGCTCTTTGACTTTGTTGATGGTTTCCTTTCTATGCAGAAGCTTTGTAGTTTGATGTTCTGCCACTTGTTTATTTGGGCCTTTGATGCTTTTTCTTGTGATACCAAATCCAAAAAATCATTAAGAAGACCAGTGTCAAAAAGTTTACCTCTTATGTCTCCTTTGAAGAGTTTATGGTTTCAGGTCTTACATTCAGGTCTTTAATCCATTTTGAGTTTATTATTGTGTATGGTGTAAGATTAAGTCCAATTTCATTCTTCTCCATATGGATATCCAGTTTTCCCAACACCATATATTGAAGAGATAATCCTTCTCCCACTGCATATTTGTAGTTGCTTTGCCCTAATAAATTGTGAATATATATGCATGAGTTTATTTCTATTCTGATCCACTGATCTGTGTGTCAGCTTTTATGCCAATACCACATTGTTTTGATTACTATCAGAACTATTACTATTACTATTATAAAACTATTAGCTTTGTAATATAGTTTGAAATCTAATGACTAAAGAGATACAAAGATAATAATAATACAGTAAAATTTCTAGAATATGGGAAAGTGTTCTAGGCTTGGGTCATATACTTTCAAATATTTCTGGAATTTATAAATCAACTGCACTGACTTTATAGAAAAACCAGAATGAAGACATCTCTAAACCAATGTAGGTATGTATGTGTGGACAGCAGAATTATAAGTTAGGGAAAGGACCGGGAAAAGATAAAGCTTGATGCAGATGTGAGAAATGTTCTTATTAAGTGAAATAAGTCAAGTAGAGAAAGACAATATCATATGGTTTCATTCATTTATGGAACATAAGAAATAGCAGGAAGATCGGTAGGAGAAGGAAGGGAAGAATGAAGGGGGGTAAACAGAAGGGGGAATGAACCATGAGAGACTATGGACTCTGGGAAACAAACTGCGGGCTTCAGAGGGGAGGGGGGTGGAGGAATGGGATAGACTGGTGATGGGTAGTAAGGAGGGCACGTATTGCATGGTGCACTGGGTGTTATAGGCAAACAATGAACCATGGAACACTACATCAAAAACTAAGGATATACTGTATGGTGACTAACATAACATAATAAAAAATTATTTAAAAAAGAGAGATTCAGGAAATAATCCCATTTAGAATCATTAGAACTGATAGCAGAAATTGAAAGCAATCTTTTAGTGAACTGATGGGGGAACTGTTCTTGTATTGCCAGAGCAGCTGGTTCAGTACAGTCCTCTCTGTGCAAAACGCGGCAAGAAAAGTGAAAGCCAAAAAGCCAGTGCTACCATTAAGTTAAATGGCTGCAAGTTTAAACATTTAAATATTTTCATACTATTGATAACTGTTTAACGTGAACAAGCAAGGAAATCAGGAAAGGCACAAATAAACACTGCTAAGAATGAAACGGGATTTATGGAGATATACGATAGCCACGCTAGAACATAAAACAGTAAGAAAATGATATAAACATTTTCTGGCAGTAAATTTGAGGATAAAATAAACAGATTTTTAAACAAACAAGAACTGAGAACCTTTTCAAAAGGAAATTCTAAAAGATATCCTTCAGGCAGAAGACATATCCCACTTGGATGATCTGAGATGAAAAACATCTACTGCTTAGGCTAAAGGTTAGTCAGCTGCAAAAAGCTTCCCCCAGACATAGTGGCTTAGCCCAGATACGAGCTTCTGTCCCAGGTTTAAGTCGGAGTTGGTGGCCCAGACGGTATCAGGGACACAGGCTCTTCTACAGTGTTGCTCTACCAGCTTCAGCACACGTTTCCATCTTGTGATCCAAGGAAGCTCTTCAGATCCCACCATCATACCCACATCATACCCACATCAGCAAGTGGTGTAAATGGAAGGAGAGAACAAACCACTACTTTGAATAACCTCCCTAACCTAACTACCTCTAGAGCCAAGACAGTTTTCCCGTGGATGTGATACAACATACACCACAGCCTGGGCTTCCCCAGGACAACTCACCAGAGTTCAAGTCCTAGGCCTACAACCAAGGTGATGAGAACCTGTAATTGCTCCTGCAGTAAGAACTCATGTGACTCCTCCCTAATTAACCCATGTGTGCCAAACTGAAGACTTCATACTCCATCTCAGTACCTGAAAACTACTTATTAGGAGTAAAATTTACCAAGAAAGAAGAAACTGGAACACTAACCCATCCATTCCCCGCTTTCAACCACTATGGAATCCCAAGATAGGACTCTCTCAACACGAGAGCACCCTACCACACTGCAGCAATGACTTGGTATCTTCCAGGACTGAAGAAAATGTGTTACTACTTAGGAACACAAAAGAGTTAAGCCAGATTTTAGGGCAACATCCAACAAACAGGATGCAGTATACCAATTATGACAATCCTCTTGTAAGCTTTACCCAGTTCCTAGTACTCGAAATGGGGGGGGGGCATCTAATTGATATAATTCCATATCCGCATTTCAGAAAGAGAAATTATTCTTTCAAGTGTCAAAACTACTTCTACACGTATGAATAAAGCTGTGTTTACCAGTACCAGACTCCAGCACATTTTATAGTTATTAGATAATAATTACCTGGGTGTTTTGCTTTGTTAAATTAAGACTTATAAAACATACATATATTCAATACTGGTCTTATTCCTTCTTTATCCTAATAAAAAATATGAATAAATTAAAAATGCAAACAGACCTTTTTAAAAAGAAATCCACTCTGCAATATATATTTCTTCCTTGAAAATAGTTTTTGTATCTAATTTTTCTAAGAACCTATTATAGTGTCTCACCAATTAAGTTAATTTAAATACATGGCTAACAGTCATATTGTAACAAGAAGTGTTTTCTGACATATTGGCAGTATGAAATGCTATGAGAGACTCTGTTGCTACACAGAAGCTGAGTGACCTAGAACTCATAGCACTAACTTCAAGGGTGTGAAGACACTCCAAAACCAAACCAAGCAAAGGTTAGGACTTCCCATTTCCTTACCAGATGATGTTGTACAGTCATTAGGCGAAGCCAGAAAAAAATGGCATATGCAATGCTATATCTTTTCTCCAGTCCTCAAGTCCCCTCAATACAGGAATAGAGAAATGTTGGGATTATAAGCAAAAGAAAGCACAGACAAATAATCACAACTCCAAAATAATCACAACTCCAGTTATCATAAGCAAAAGAAAGCATAGCAAAATAATCACAACTCCATCAAATTAGTGATGGAGCCAAATGTCCAGAGGTGTTCTTTGCCATAGGACTAATAGGACTAGAAGGATTCCTCACTGTGGAATGATCTCTAGCCACATAGCCTTGATCAGCCAGGGGCTCCTGGCAATACCTTTAGCAGGAGACTCAGAAGAAAATAACTGGGATGTGTTCAGATCTATCCTTTAATGGAGAAAACCCTAAGTACTCGCTGGCGGATCTGCCGAGTCTTCACCCCATAGACAAGAGGGTTGAGTGCTGGTGGCACAAGGAGGTACAGTGTGGCCAGAAGAACATGGACGTGATGGGGTACATGGTGGCCAAAGCGATGAGTGAGGAAGGAGAACATTCCAGGAACATAGAAGATCAGGATGACACAAATATGAGACCCACATGTGCTAAAGGCCTTAAGTCGGGCCTCACCCCCAGGTACCTTCAGCACAGTCTGGAGGATGAGGGCATAGGAAATAGCAATGGCCACAACATCTAGCCCAACCACAAGCAGGGCCACTGCCAACCCGTAAGCTCGGTTCACTGTGGTTTCTGAGCAGGCAAGTTTTACCACAGCCATATGTTCACAGTAGGCATGGCCTATGATGGTGGCCTGGCAGAAGATGAGTCTCTGCAACAGGATAGGGAAGGGGAGGAGGAGGACCAACCCCCGCACCAGCACTGCCATCCCAATGCGCCCTATGATCCCCGGATGCAAGATGGTAGAATGGTGCAGAGGGTGACAAATGGCTACATAGCGATCCAGAGCCATGGCCACAAGCACACCCGACTCCATGGAAGAGAACGCATGGATGAAGAACATCTGGATCAGGCAGACAGCGTACCCAATCTCATGGGCATGAACCAGGAGCACCGCAAGGGTTTTGGGCGCAGTGGAGGAGGCCAGCACCAGGTCAATGCCAGACAGCATGGCCAGAAAGAGGTACATAGGCTGGTGCAAGGATGGGTCAGTCCAGATGATGAAGAGGATGCTGACATTGCCCATTACAGCAACGAGATAAAGGACACACAGTGGCAATGCTATCCAGTGCTGGCTTTCCTCCAAACCGGGGATGCCCATCAGGAAAAAAGAAGGCTGGAGTGGCCTCCAGCTAGAGTTATTAAGGGCCATCGTCAATGGCTTGGACACAGAAGAGAGAAAAGAAACCAAAATCCGGATCTCTCCATTCCTGGCGGGTTATCCCAGTGTCTAGATCTGGCTACCATCTTCATGAGAAGAAAGACGCTGAAAGTGAAACACAAGCAAAGAAAGTGAGATACAAAGAAGAGAATCCCCTTTTCTTGAGATAATGTCTTTAAGGTGAGACATCCACATGTCTGAATTACAACAGGTCTGGTTTCATTTACAGATAAGAGTAAGCATGCTGGCTTTAGAGAGATGTTAAGCTCTACCATTCATTCAGTTACTTCTCATTGGGAACGTCCACTTGAAAGGATCCTCTGTATCCCCTCTTGCCATGACTAAACACTGTAAATCAATCTGTTCTCTTGTAAAGTATTCTCCCTCAGTTTCCATAACACAGCAACCTACAGTTGTTCCTCCTTTGTCTCCCATCCCACCGCTTTCTCCATCTACCTCTCCCTCATATGTTGTTGATTCCGGGATCCCATCCTCTCCTCCCTTCCCTGTTCTGTATGTTATCTCTGATTGAGTTCATCCATTTATAATACTTTAACCATTTATATACTTTCATTTCTTCCAAGGTTTCTGAGTCAAATACTCCAGGTCTCTGAGTCAAATGCCTTTCTGCAACCCAGATGCATTTTGCCTTTATCTATACTGAAATATCTATACCACATGCCCAAAGAATTCAAGACTGAATTAAGTTGCCTGTTCTTCCCAAATCCACTCTATCTCCTTCATGCTCATAGTTTTTTTTAGTTAAATCACTATATGTACCCATCCAACCCAATGTAGAAATTTGAAATGATTCTTACACATTCATATCTCTCCTCCCTTTTACTTGTCACCAGTTCCTATTGACTGCAGTTTAACCCCTTTTGACCCACTCGTTTTTCTCACCCCCCATTGTCACTGCGTAGGGCACACTCCTAACTTCTATCACCTGGATTATTTCCATAGATCTTTCTGGCTTTGCCATTAACCCCTTCCTATCCACTATGCATTCTTAAGGCAGAGGATTATAAAATACATCTAAAATTCACGTGTCATCATGTCACTTCTAAGATTAAAATCTGTTAGTCCATTTAATCCATGGAATAAAATTATACATTCAAGACTGGCAAACAAGGCTTTAAAAGGCTATTTTTTGTACTACTTTGACTTACACTTAGCAAATTTCCACCTATATATCTTGCTTGAACTATTCCATGTTCTTGGAAGTATGTGAGTGCAACAACTTATTTTACATGTACCTTTTGCGTATTCTTTCTTCCATCTCTTTTATCTGAATTGGTCTTTCTTGTCATTCAAAATTCAGAGTCCACTGGTTACTGTCTCTTAGAAGAACTCTAGTTGTGTTAGGACCACACTAATCATGTTAAGAGCACTTTATTTTGAGATTTTTTTGTTCATCCACAACTTTCTGTTTTATCTAATTATAGAAATCCTTTCAGTGTCTTAATGGTTTGTCTCAAGTAAAGAACAGTTTCTCATTAAGCTTCATAATTATAAACTAGCTGGTAAAGGCCTCACAGTACAGGGGATAAACATAAGTTTTGTAGGCAGACAACTATGCTTAAATTCTGCTGCTTCATATTCAACAAATGAAACTATGGTGGGATACTTAAACTCTGAGTATAGATTGCCTCACCTGATGATAGAGCAAATAATGTAAATCTTACTGATTTATTATAAATATTAATTAAATGATGTGTATAAAGTTCCAAAGTTCCAGTATATAGGTTATTCTATAAATAGTGTACAGATTTATACCTAGTTTTGTAATCCTACCATGAAAGACAAGTCCATTCTTGATACTTCCCCAAGGTAGGTCCAGTGACTGTGAATAAGACACTGAGCAGGCAAGATGTTATTACCAATTGGCAGGTCCCAGAGGACACACAGACACCTTGGACAGGGCTAAACTCAGTATCCAGATTGGCTGGAGACCCAGAGAGCTAAGTCAATTGCCTCAGGGATTGCTAGTTGGGCAGAGAGGCAAAGCAGGGAGTGGCACCTGCACCTGACCAGGTGGCTCATGTCTGTCCAGTGTTGGTCATCACCTCTAAGCCTGTCCACCTTGATGGCTGTCATAGGAAGCTGCATGCTCAGTGAGATATGAAAGCTCAGATTTCTCTGTAAGCTCAGATTTCTCCTTCTCACAGGTCAAACTCAGAGGAATAAATTCTTTAGTGGACTCTGTGGTGAAACGTGTTCATTCCTCTATCTGCTGAGAGTGGTGGCTGCTAAAAGCTCATAATTGAGTCACTCTCCCTTCAACAAAGAGAGCTGACTCACCCAAGATTAGTTTTCTTTTCTGAGTGCAGCCCTCACCCAATGACCCATTTAAGTACAAATAAAAAGACCTGAACCTCTCTCTTTTGAAACAACATTGAAGGACCATCTCAGCTCAAGAGCACCCCCATGGAATCAGCTCAGGCATCTGGAGTAACTGGATCATAGTTTAACTTCTTCCTCTTTTCCATCCTGCTTCCCTCACTCCCTGATAGGTGTCAGTCCCAAGTATATTTCACAATAAGTTTCCTGCATGCAAATCTCTGCCTCAGTGTGTTTCTAGAGGATCCAATCTAAGACAAATGCCACCTCTCTCAAGTGAATTAAGCACTTTGTTTCTCTTCTGAGAAATTGCAACAGGTCCGTGGATATCAACTCCAATACCATAGCAAGTATGGGATAGATATTGATTCTCAGAGAGTCCATTGAAGCAAGTTCCCAATGAGATGGCTAAGACCTCCTCTATCATATCTCCCCATTACCAAACAGGTCCTTCTCTTGGCCACATCTCTGATAAAGCAGCTACGGTCTACCCCAGTGGCTACATTCTCCTTTGGAATAATGTTTCAATTGCACCGTCTTTTCATTTATCCAGACAACCAAGTATTTCATTCATAGCTGGTGGGAAGCCTCACTTATTCATGCATTCAGTCAGTCAGTATTAAATACCCACCAAACCCGTGCACTCTACTAGATGTTAACCAGAACGAACAATATGATTAAGGATCCTTGTCATCATGGCGCATGGGCTGGTATATATTATGTATGCAACCACAGAAACCTAATAATAGTTATAAGTATTATAAATTAAAACTATAGGTTTTATAAGAGCATGTAATAAGAGAAACTTTTCATTCTTGGGAATGCAGGAAAGCCTCCCTAATTCAACTTAGTGACCAGAAGAATGGGTTAAAAGTGAAGGGAGTTGTGGGGTAGGCTGAGGATACAAAAACCCTGAAGCAAGAGGGAAGGGAACTTGGCATTGCTAACGACCTGAAAGAATCATGAAATCTGGGGATGTAGTACTCAGGAACGGAGCCTGATGTATAAGCAGGAACCACACTAGATGTTTTAGGTCATGTTAAAGGACAGTGGGAAGTGGAAATCATGAAGATTTTAAGCAGAAGACTGAGACATGAGCAGAATCTCATTATCAAATATGATAGGAGTATGCATAAGAAGGGAAGCAGAGACACTGGGAGATGTGTTGGAGACAAACACAGTGATCTCCAGAGAGGTTCAAGGATATGCCATGGGAATGGTTAAATGAGGTAGGAATCTTGGGAGAAACAAATCAAGAATTATGAAAACACAGAGTGTTCAATGGGACATTCACATAAATCCTGAAGTCTTACACCAGGGTAATGGGGGGGGGGGCAAAAAATAGAGTACATATCAACTCAGTCATCATTTAATGAATAAGAGCAACAAGGAGAGATATCGATAACTGGGAGTAATAGAGAATAATTTCCATGAATGACATGAACAGCAAAGCACCAGTCCATGCTTATTTGTGTGCTAGTCTGTTTTTGAGGGGGAAAAAACCCTGAAAATTGCTTTGGGGAACAAGAACAGTGAACTCGCTACCAAAACAGAGTTATGAGAAGTGTGAGAAAATGAATGATGCCCACTTAGTATGAAGTATAACATTTTTGTCAGAAAAAAAATGGATATAATGAGATTACCAGCCCCATATGCATTTTGTAGACATTAAATGAGAGAGCCTATGTGCAAAGTTTTTTTTCTCAAGGGCTCAAGGTACAATGGAATAAGAGCTGAACAATGGGAGCTGCTCAGATTATCAAGATTTTACACTAGGGGCACCTGGGTGGCTCAGTCCGTTAAGCAGCTGCCTTTGGCTCAGGTCCTGGTCCCAGGGTCCTGGGATTGAGCCCCGTGTCAGGCTCCCTGCTCAGCAGGGAGTCTGCTTCTTCCCCTGCTCATGTTCTCTCTTTCAAATAAATCAATAAAATCTTTAAAAAAAAAAAAAAGATTTTACATTAATACAGCATATTCAGACTAAGATTTTTTTTTAAATTTTATTATGTTATATTAGTCACCACTAAGCTTGTTTAAAACAAGTTTAACTAAAGCGCATAGAGAACTCTACACCCACTGGTAGTAAATGTCACTCATCCTCCCACTAAGGAATCCTCTGCAATTCTATAGCTACCGTGCATCTCCAGGAGCCCTTTCTTCCACTCCGACCAATGAAGCAGAGATAGGAGAAGAGGGAGGTCTCCACTTTTTACCTTTTCTTTGAAGATCTGTCTTCTAGGGGGTATTTTTGCTGTTGTCATTTTTTATTGTGGTAAAATATATTTAACATAATATTTATCGTTTTAACCATTTTTAAGTTACAATTCAGTGGCATTAGGTACATTCACAATGTTGTGCAGCCGTCACCAATATCTATTTCCAGAATTTTCCCATCATCCCAAATGGAAGCTCTGTGCCTATTATACAATAATTCCCATCCTTCTTTCCTCTAAGCCCCTGGCACTGTCTGTTTTACTTACGTCTCTATGAATTTGCCTATTCATGTAAGTGGAATCATAGAATATTGTCATTTTGTGTCTACCTTATTTCACTTAGCATAATGGTTAAGGTTCATCCATGCTGTACCATGTGTCCGAATTTCATTCCTTTTAAAGCTGAATACTAGATGTGTATACTACTTTTTTGTTAATACTTTCATTAGCTGATGGACACATGGGTTGTCTTCACCTTTTAGCTTCTGTGAATAATGTTGCTGTGCTATCTTCTTACTAATAATATTGAAGATTAATATTTAACAGAGAAAACATGGGATCATTGAGCATGGCATTGAGCAGAGGCCACTTAGGAGAAAGACTGAAGCAGACTTCCCTTAGGGACCATAAGTTTAGCCCTAACCCTCCATCTACCCACTTGACAACCTAGGCCCATACTCTTCTAAACCCTGGTCATTCATAGCATCTCTTTAACCTAACCCAGCCCATGTCCCTTTCCTGCCCCTTACTTCCCATGGAGAATTAGTCTTCAGTGACTTGGAACCAATATCCACCACAGCACTACCACATTTTATCATAGTTTCTAGATTTTCAAGTTCATTTCATCATTACACCAAGAGCCTGGGAAATACTCAGGATGAGGAAGAAAATAATGAAGAAAAGAAGAGCAAATGAAGATAAGGAGAAAGATAAATGCTATTTTTCTGCTTGTTCTATGTTTATGCATAGCAGTGAGATCGCCTTATAAGAGTAACCACATTCTTCAGTGCATCTACACAGTGTCCAAAATGTCACCAGTTGAAATTTTTTTAAAAAATGAAAATACATTTGAAAGTTGAGATAGTGTTCATCACAATGATAGCAGTAAAGACAGTAGTGTTAATAGTGATTATGACTGCAGTGCTGGTTTTGTGACAACTTATTTCATTTCTTTTTTTTGAGTTTTTTTATTATAATATTTTTTTATTATATTAGTCACCATACAGTACATCCCTGGTTTCTGATGTAAAGTTCGATGATTCATTAGTTGCACATAACACCCAGTGCTCCATGCAATACGTGCCCTCCTTACTACCCATCACCAGCCTATCCCATTCCCCTCCCCTCTCCCCTCTGAAGCCCTCAGTTTGTTTCTCAGAGTCCAGAGTCTCTCATGCTTCATTCCCCCTTCTGATTACAATAAAAAGTTATTAAATGCCTATGTCACAATTTGAGATTTATGTATTCATTTAATGCAAAATACACATATGTCAATGTGACTGATGAGGAAATATGCTAACAATGATACAGTCCATTAAAATAATAAAATTTATTTATTAAGTAAAGATTTATTAAGTGCCTATCATGCGCCAGGTACTATGCTAAGGATACAACGCAATTCATCATTTAGTAGATATGGGGGTCAGAGAACTTTCAACCAATCATTTTATATATAATTTTTTAAAGATTTACTTATTTATTTTAGAGAGAGAGCATGAGCAGGAGGAGGGACAGAGGAAGAGGGAGAGAGAGAATCTCAATCAGACTCCCTGCTGAGTGGGGAACCCAACGTAGGGCTCAATCTCACAACCCTGAGATCATGACCTGAACTGAAATCAAGAGTTGGATGCTCAACCAACTGAGCCACCCAGGCAGCCCAGTGTGTGTGTGTGTGTGTGTGTGTGTGTGTGTGTGTGTGTAATTTTTAATTATAATATATAATGAAAGAAATATACATAGAGCTCTGAGTTCATAAAGCAAGTGACTGATCTAGTTTTAAAAACCTGCTTCAAAGAGGTGAGGTTTGAACTAAAGTTCAAGATGAGTAAGAATAGGAAGGATAAAGACAGGGCGGTGCATTCCCATTAGGAAGATCACAGACTACCCATGGGGGAAGGAAGCATGGACTGGAGGAACTACAGAAGGATACTTACGTATATTAGGAATACATAACACTCAGTCAACACTACATACATTGCAAGGATATGTAAATACTTAAGAACACACAACAAACACATTAAAAAGTGAGTGCCAACAGTAGGAAATAGAAAAGAATGGCCAAAAGAATTACAGATGAAGATAAAATAAACAACAATTAGTACAATGATTATTGTATGCAATAAACTTTAACTCAAGGCTCTGCACCTGAGACTAAAAATGAAGACATGAAAGAAAAATTATCATTATTCTCAGAGGTTAAAAATACATAATACTATAGGTGTCAGAGAAGGTCATCCATCTCAAAAGCAGGAGAAAAGCACATGGACTAGCACTTCTAGAATCAGATGGAATATGAATATTTTAAAGAGTTTCTCTCATGAACATGAAACTCTAAAGAATTTCCATAGGTTGCCACCCTTATTTCTATGATGCCAAAGTTTTACTGATAGAGAAGGCCTATCGGCTGCCAGGCTGCCTATGTGTCAGTGTCACGATGGTGGGAAGTGGTCCATGTTCTCATATGTACAAACAGGCACCCAGTTCATCTCTCCCTGATCTTCAAAGTCACTTGTCTCAGGTTCATAGAAGTGCACATTGTTTCTTAATTCCCTGATGCATTTATCTTGTCAACACAAGTAAATCATAAACTCTTAGAAGAAAGACATATTCAAAAAACTACTTGCTTGAGATACCGCAGCACTTCTGTTTCCCATCCCAATATCTGAACACTATATAGACCTCAGAAGAGACTTCCCAACTTCCAAACACTCAAGAAAACTTCATTTGCTTTCTCTTGACTGTCCCTACTAGGTAAATGACCTGGGCTGTGGGGTTCCCATCCCACAGGAGAGGACCACCGTTGCCCTGAGATCCAGCTGATAAGAACTATCTCAGGTGGGATCAACCTGCTTGCCTTAGCATTTTAAACAGCCGCTCCCGGATCTGCTTGGTCTTAACTCCATAGACAATGGGGTCTAGGGCAGGGGGAAAGAGCAAGTAGAGATTGGCAAGGATGACCTTAGCAGCAGAGGTGGATGGGCCAAAGCGCTGCATGACCACAGAAAGAAAGCCTGGTCCATAGAAGAAGAGGATGACACAGACATGAGCCGTACATGTGCTGCCTGCTTTAGCACGTGCCTCAGGTGAAGGAAAATGAATCACAGTCCTCACAATCTGCCCGTAGGAGTAAGCAATAAAGGCCACATCCCCCACACCAAGAAAGATTGCTACAGCAAAGGCATAGAGATTATCCACAATGGTGGCCCCACAGGCCAACTTTACTACTGCCATATGCTCACAGTAAGTATAGGCAATTGTGTGAGAGCCACAGTAGGGCAGCCGACTGGCCAAGCTTGGAAAGGAGATGGTCAACCCCACACCTCGCAGTGCCACCAGGCCTCCAATCTTGGCAACAACAACAGGGGTTAGAATGGTTGCATAATGTAATGGGTTACAGATGGCCACAAAACGGTCCACAGCCATGGCCACCAGCACTCCCAACTCCATAGCAGAGAATGCATGGATAAAGAACATTTGGGAAAGACAGGAGTGGGAGCCAATAGCTGTAGCACCAAACCAGAAGATGGCCAGCATCTTGGGCAGAGTGGAGAGGGAGAGAACCAGGTCAACAAAGGAGAGCATGGCAAGAAAGAAAAACATGGGCTGATGAAGGCTGCGCTCGGTCTGGATAAGAAAAAGCAGGACACAATTCCCAGTCACTGCCAGGATGAACATGAAGCAAAAGGGAAGCGAGATCCAAATGTGGGCAGCAGTCAGTCCTGGTACGCCAGCCAAGAAGAAAGTATGTGGGAAGTGATGAGAATTATTGGAAAGAATCATGGTGATCATCTCATTTAGAAGACTGAAGGGTTCTTCACTGAAAGGTTCAGTGATGTGGAGATTGAGAGTTAAGATACACCGTCCCACATTGGGGCGCCTGGGTGGCATAGCGGTTGGGAGTCTGCCTTCGGCTCAGGGCGTGATCCCGGCGTTATGGGATCGAGTCCCACATCAGGCTCCTCTGCTATGAGCCTGCTTCTTCCTCTCCCACTCCCCCTGCTTGTGTTCCCTCTCTCGCTGGCTGTCTCTATCTCTGTCAAATAAATAAATAAAAATCTTTAAAAAAAAAAAAATATACACCGTCCCACTAAAAGCACCATTACCATCACTCTTCCCCCATAGGTCTCAGTAAACAGTCGAAAATAATTTTCAGTTTAGTTAATCTTCTGCAAGATCTTCAAACACAGAAGAGGCAAGTCAGCTTGGTCCAGTGGGAAATGCATTGGTCAAAAAGTTCAGAGACCAGGTTCAAGAATTGAATATCCTAATATATCTATGACCTGGAGCAACGGACATAACCAGATTTAAGTAGATGCCCAGAAACTAATGCTAAATAAAAATCCTTCCTGTCATGCTCACATTCCCAAGTTCTGAATGCTGGCACTGGATTTAATCAGAACTGACCCCACATGGTCCTTTAGTCTTATATCACTAACCTTCATCTGAAACTGCCAAAAATCCTAACATCTGGAAACTCCCTTAATTTGGAGACATAACACCCCTCCAAACTTCGCTTGACTGCCAGGTTACAGAATAAATGCTCCCTGATGACTCCAAAATTGATATGGTTCTTCCTGAGGTTATTCTCCAATCATTTCACAGATGCATATCTTGTTTCTCTCCCCCATATTGCAATCCTGTATCTCCCTCTCCTTCAAGATAGTGGTGTACAGAGGTAGACACAAAGTTTGGAGTTGTGGTGACCTGTAAAAAACAGAAGCTCTTGGAAATAACTGTCATGTGAAAGTCAAAGAATTCTAAATCATGCCAAATTAATGAGAACAGAAGAAAAAATGGGCAGACATTCCCTAAAATTCCATTTCTCATGTAATCACAAAAAGTGTACAAAATTTTTCAGATCTGCAGTATATCCTGTGTCTAATACCATTGTTTTGTAGGTTAGAAAACTGAGGTCTAAAAAGAAATAAATGGCCGAGGGTCACAGATCCATTTAGTGACAGAATCAGACAAGAGCTCACATCAACCAGATCACTGATTCCCGAGCTAGGAAGTCATTACCTTCTCTGTGTGTTAGCAGTGACTGCAGCAGGGCCAAGGAAGAACATCCAGGGCCAAGGGTGGCCAGTAGAGGGATCAAAAAGCAGGGCAGATAAGGAACACTTTAGGGAGTACAGGTCTCCCCAACACCCCTCAATACCTCCAGTGCCACAATTCTCTCATGTGAAAGAAAAACACAAGGATACAGAGAGACCTAGGTCTAGGAGTCTAAGAGGGCTTTGGAGCATAAGATAAGTGATTCATATTCCAGGCAGAAAAGATGCAGCTGGGTTGATCTCACAGTTGCAGTGACAGCAATAAGTAGTCTCTAAGCATGAGGGAAAGGAGCAGAAGTCAGCCAGGAGCATAATCCAAGAAAGAAGAAAGAGCACAGCTTAAAATGACCAAGAATGTTTTGCTTTTCTCTCCAAGAGAAACTATGTGATTGTTGCCCATACCTTCACCACAACCGCTAAGACTGCGTAACCTCAGCAGAAGGCATGAGAGCTGGGAAGATGGGAGATTAGAGTAGACCAATAGTTCTGGTGTCATGGAATAAACTCTGGACCAGGACTCGAGGTCCTGATTTGAGGTACTATTTCTGCCATATGTCAGCTCTGTGACTTGAAGGAAATCATCTAACCATTTCCAAGCCTTAGTTTCCTCACATGTGTAATGAATATACTAAAACCCATCTCACAGGATCATTGTGAGAATCCAATGAAATATATGTGAAAATCCTTTGTCAAGAGCTGAAAATAGTAATATTATTTTCTGAATTATAAAAAATGCATTCAGAGGAATCTGCTTAAGAGTAGCAGAAACTTCAGAGATTCAGAAACAATGCATTTCATTTGACAAGGGATAATATATTCATCCCTTATGGGTGGCTCTTAAGTAGTAGTAACCCAAAGGCACATAGTCAAAAATACCGTATCCTCTCCGATATTGCTCCCCTCTTCCTTCCTAACCACATGCTGTGCCCCTCAGCACCCCCAGGGAATACTGCTGTGTGTGTTGGTGGTGGGGGAGGAGGGGTTGAATGGTGTTAAGAAATGTGGCTCTGACCGTCTGAGCATCGGCTTTGCATTATCCTCAAAGCTGCCCATCCTTGTGGAACATGATGGTATCTTCAGAACAGTTTAAGAAATAATTACCTCTAATGTCCCTCAGGACCCAGCAAATGTCCTTCATTATAACCTCATGCCTCAAGGAAAAGTCTGACCCAGTAAGCTCAGCTTCTTTATTTCCATCAGGGAAGAAGGTTAAGGGAGGTAAGGGGTCCTGGAACCAGAAGAATCCAGGACACAGGTTGAGATGTCTCCAAAAATGCTTCCCTACAACCCACCCTGTGGGCTTCAAAGAGGAGCAGACTTACAAATAGCTTACTATTGAGCCAGGACTAGAAAGATGTTTGCCTGCTTGGGAGGAAGTAATTCTCACACACCTGATCCCTCCCTTGCCTGCATCCATATAACACAAAAGGTCCAAATAGACTTTTGATGATGTACATATCATCAATATTGGTGGTATTTCCAGTTTTTCCCAGTGATATCAAGACCATGCATTTCCACCCCAGATAGTATATCGGATTATCCAGATCTGGGAAGGTTGGTGAAAAGTTAATTTGTGGATGAAGCCTGTATGTATCTCTCTTCCTTGGGCCTACCCTTGGCCTTTACTCACCAAAGAGCTGCACTGTTTAACCTACAGAAGGATGAGAAGTTAAGCTACCTTTCAAGTTCCGAGAACAGGGTGTTTAATGGGTACCTTTTCAGGCATTGCCTGTAGGGATCCAAAATGAAGCTCCCACCACCCAGACACCAATTAGTACTTCTGCCTCTTCTACAGACAAAGGTTTAACAAGGTCTCTTCTTCTTACTGGGACCCCAGGGAACAGCCCCAGCAGGGAATATTTTGAATAGCATACTCCAGGGTGCCATGTCAAGAGAGGGCCAAGGCCTTGCATCCAGAAACAAGGTAAAGCTTCCTGCTGTGGGGAGTGGGACTACCTGCTTTGATGACCCAAGCAAGATCTGATCTAGGGTGAGTGAGAAAGAAGGCAGGGATGTTGGGAGGGCCAACACCAGGACCAACATACAACATTACCCAAGTGACACCCCCCCCCAATGACATAGGTGGAACCATGACAGGAAGAATGGATTAATAAGTAGGAGACTTTATAAGTAAAGATAACCTGCCCAGGGAATAAGAGTGAAGATAATGTAAAATGCCTGAACTCAGAATGGTAGGTACAAGGGTAGGCCAAGTCTTGTAGGTACTACCATTCATAAATTATCTCACCTTAAGTGAAATTACCTAGAACTCTGTCCCATCTTAACCAATCTCTCTACAGTTGATTCTCATCTCAGCCCTGAAAATGGTGCCAGGTTAATCTATGGGAGGACATTCAAGACTATGAAGGATCTGGATTGAGAGGGATTCAATGGATTAAGAGGGATTCAAAAAATTGTGTGTACAGCTTACATAAGAGAACACTTGTGATGACATGCATGGTTTTCCATAGATTCTTCAAGTCCAGGAGGATAGTCCCCACAGGGGAAAAATTTTTTGTTTTATAAAGCCAAAGGAAAAAAAATGAGAACAAACTTGTGCAAATTTATAGTTCAGGACTCAGATAAACCTGTGTCTTCAGAATGATACTCTCCTATCAGAAAGACAAAGGGCAACACAGGCTATATGGGAAGGGAACAGCACAAGGTTTACTGGTAAGGGTCAGTACCCAAATCAGGTCATCCATTCTGAGAGCCATGCTCTAAGAGTACAAAACCAGTTCCAGAGGAAAGAAGAAGACATAGCAGGTGTTGTTTCAGGTAGAGCCAAGATTAGAAACCCTAATATGAAACACTCCGTTTCCTGACAGAAAAATCAAGCTGGATAACAGTAAGCTTAGAGCGGAAGATGTTATGATGTCTCCGAAACTGCAGAGAGAGGTATTATGAAGCAGAAAATACCAGCCCAGAACCCCAGTGGAGAAGGAAGGAGTAGGCAGAACAAGTAGCAAGAGCAACACAAAGTCCGGCCTAAGAGGCACTGGTAACAGACATAGGAACTCAGGCCCAGAAAATAACATCTCTATGATGTTAGAACTAGAACTAGAACTCTAGATTAGTGTGACTATGGACTGCTTGACTGAAACTCTGAAACGTCACCTAACGTCAGAAATTGTGTGAAATACTGAGAGACTGGAATTGGCTAAAGCTCCAAAAACAGTCAAGAGGACTGGGATCAACAATTTGCATCAAAAAATATATTTTCTGAATTCTCCCTTAAGGTTGTGGAAAGAAATTCAGAGATTTTAAACACGGTCAAGTGGAAGATATACATCAAACTAAGGCAAGCACCACCAAAGGCAAAGCAGAGGCATACACAAGGATTTGTGGCCACACCATGGAGAGATGGAAACACCTTGGAGAGAGAGCATCTAATTATACCTGTGGGGATCAGGGAAGGCTTCACAAATAAGGCAACATTAACGAGGAAAGTTGAAGAGTGGAATAGAATATTCCAGAATGACTCACTAGCCTTAAAAGGGACTCCAAACTCATAAAGTATGGAATTTTGGATAAACAGCTAAGAGATCAATATTGAGGGAACAGTGCAGAGGGATGAGGTTTGAGAGGAAGGTTGGACCCAGACTGTGGCAAGTCTTGATTGCTCTGCGCCACAGTCCTACATGTTAATAAGAGGGCAGTGGCACAGATTGATTCATGTTTTAATAGATTTCTTTCACAGTGTTCTGAGCATAAGAAGATGATGTGATACTAGAGTGGGTGAAAATCTGGAAGAAAGCAATGGCAATGGGGTAAAATTGAGGAAATTGGACCAAGTCTTTACTAGCAAATTCTATCAAACTTTTAAGAAAGAAATAATAACAATCCTTACAATAGAAACAACAGAGCAAACTTCTAGAAAACGAGGGAAGAGGGAACACTTCACAACCCATTTTATGATGTCAGTATTAACCTGATGACAAAATCATATAGACAGTACAAGATAGAAAAATCCAAACCCAAATCCCTCATGAACAGAGATATAAAAATCCTTAACAAATGATTAGCAAATATGACCCAACAACATATAAAAAGAATATTATATCATGAGTAGGTTGGGCTTTCCCAAGAATGCAAGATAAATTATAATTCAAAATAAATTAATTCTCATCACGTTAACAAAATAATGAAAAGCATACATATCCACCCTATTGGGGACAAAAGTAAAATCATTAGACAAAAACCAACATTCATTCATGATAATAACAGAAAAAATACTCAGCATACTGGAAATAATAGAAAACTTCCCAAACATGATAAAAAGTATCAGTATAAACTTTTAACATCAAACATAATAGTAAAATGTTGAGAGCTTTCTCCCTAAAATAAGGATTATCAAGGATATCCACTCTTACCACTTCTTTTCACCCTTGTATTGGAGGCCCTAACCACTGAAATAAGACCAAAGTTAAAATCTTATGGATTGGAAAGAAAGATATAAAATGGTTATCACTTGCAGACAACACGACTATGTAGGAAAGCCTAAGATCTGCACTAAGTAAATTTAGCAGGGTCACAAGACACAAAGTCAATATAAAATTGATTTTCTGCATTTCTGCTTACTAGCTATGAAAAAACTGGAAAATTAAATTCATAAAGTTATAATGTATGAAGGTATCAAAATATATCAAATACTCAGGCATAAATTTGATAAAATATTTCTGAGACCCTGAAACACTACTGAGAGAAATGAGAGAAGATCTAACTTAAAGGAAAGAAATGTTATATCCATGTATTTGCATCCTTGATAACTACTCTGGCTCTGGGAAGAGTGGGCAGAACATACGTTCCAAAAATGAGGCGGGGGTGAGGAGCCTCTGATTACCTGGTTCAAGCTTCCAGGTCAACCAGCAGTCATGTCCTCTCAATGACCTCCAACAATCTTAGACCTAATGTAAAATCTAAAACTATAAATTTTCTAGAAAAAATTAATAGGATAAAATCTTTGCAACATTATGTTAGGCAAAGATTGCTTCAATAGGACACAAAAAGCATGAGCTATAAAATTAAAATTGATAAATTTGAGTTTGCCAAAATTTAAAATCTGCTACCTGGAAGACACTCTTAAGAAATGAAAAGGCAGGGTGCCTAGAGGTGCAGTCAGTTGGGTGGCTCACTCTTGGTTTTGGCTCAGGGTCATGAGATCAAGCAACTCCGAGTCTGCTTCAGATTCTCTCTCCCTCTCCCTCTGCCCCTCTCACTTGTGCTTTCTCTCTCTCTCTTTCTCTCTTAAATAAACAAATCTTTAAAAAAAAGAAAGAAATGAAAAGGCAAGCCACAGACTGAAAATATTTGCATTGCATATATCTGGGAAAGGATTTGAATCCAGATTATATAAAGAACTTTATATAAGTAAGGCAAACAACCCAATTAAAAACAGTACAAATATTTGAACAGACACTTCTCAAAGGAAGATTTATTAATGGCCAACAACTCAAAAGCATGTAGAATGATGTTCGATGCCATTAGTTATCAAAGAAATGCTAATTAAAACCATAATGACCTACAATGATAGACATAATAGAATGGCTAAAATTAAAAACAAGTGCTGAAGAGGATGCAGAACAGCTGGAACTCACATATTGCCACTGAGAATGCAGAATGCTACAATCACTTTGAAAAGCAATTTGGCAAATGTGTTTTAATAAAATTAAGTGTATACTTACTACAGAACCCAGCAACTCTATGCCTAAATATTTATCCAAAAGAAATGAAAGTTTTTCATTGAAAAATAATCTACATTATTGATCACTTCCTTTATGTTCAGTCCTTTTTTATGCGCTATTTAAGAAATTGTTGTCAACCCCAAAGTCATGAATATATTCTTCTATACTGTTATCTATAGACTTTACTGTTTTTCACCTTTCACATTCAGCCTCAAAAATGACTTTCGAGTATACGCCAGGGATCAAGATCCATTTTTCCATATGGACAGCCTATTGAGTTAGCACCTTTCACTAAAAAGACTGTCCATTCCCCCACTGCTCTGTAGTTTTGCCTTTGTCATAAATCACATTTTTTACATATGTGTAGGTTTATCTTTTAACTCTCCCTTCTTTTTCATTAATCTCTGTTTATTCTTTTGCCAATAGCATGCCACGTTAATTATTGTAGCCTTATAATATATCTTGCTTATGTAGCGTAAACTTGTCAATCTTCTTCCTCTTCACATACTTTCCTTAATAAGTAAATGAAGAAGGACCAGTTTGTAAGATTAGATTAAGTGCCATATCAGAATATCCATGGAAATCCTTGTCTCTGGCTTTCCAGTGTCATACATATCAATCCACCAGCATCATAAGAACCCCTCATATTGTTGTGTTATTTTTAAAAAATGTTATTCTTAGATTCATTAATTTCAATAAACAAAAGTACAGTAACTCCCAAGAGGAACTAATCTATATTGACAAATCTTTTTGCCTTGCAACTAAGAACAACTGACTACTACATCAGAGTCCAAAAGGAACAACGGAGAAGCTGGCTACCATGAGAGAGTTTTCTCATTACTATGCATACATGACTTCAATACATTTTATTAAGTAGACCTCTTCTTCAATGTCAGAGGAATCACTAACCAATAGCACCATCCTATTATTGTAGGATAGGTGACATAGAAATAATCATCGGTTAGAAAGGAGCTAAGTGATCTCTGGCCAAGCAAGGATTCAGTGTCTGGCTTAAAATTTGTAATCCCTTGATGCCATTTAAATGTGTCCAAAGCTGGATGTTGCTTGAAGGAGACATGATAACACTAAGTGGATTCAAAGAAAAAATATTTTTATCTAGATCAGTGACCCTCTGAAATTTTGTTCAGTATATGGTGAAGAAGGTACAATCCCCATAAGGTAGTCCAATTAATACAGAACGTACTAAAGTAGCCAAACAACAACAGACTTTAGAGAAAGTTCAGAATTGTCCATTTGATCCATGTAGACTTAGGTCTTCAAAAATTGCCTCTGGGGAAGCCTGGGTGGCTCAGTTGGTTAGGCGTCTGCCTTCAGCTCAGGTCATGAACCCAGGGTCCTGGGATTGAGTCCCACTTCAGGCTTCTTTTTTTTTTTTTTTTTTTTTATATTTTATTTATTTATTTGACAGAGATAGAGACAGCCAGCGAGAGAGGGAACACAAGCAGGGGGAGTGGGAGAGGAAGAAGCAGGCTCATAGTGGAAGAGCCTGATGTGGGGCTCGATCCCAGAACGCCGGGATCACGCCCTGAGCCGAAGGCAGGCGCTTAACTGCTGTGCCACCCAGGCGCCCCATCCACTTCAGGCTTCTTGTTCAGTGGGGAGCCTGCTTCTCCCTCTGCCTGCAGCTCCCTCTGCTTGTGCTCTTTTTCTCTCTCTTAAATAAATAAAATAATAACTCTTTAAAAAAATTGCCTCTAGACTGACTGGACCAACCGTCAGACAAGTGTCATCAGGGATGCCTGCATGGTTCAGTTGGTTAAGCACCTACCTTTGGCTCAGGTCATGATCCCAGGGTCCTGGGATTGAGTCCTGCATCAGGCTCTTTGCTCAGCAGGGAGTCCAAATTAATATATAAATACACCTCCAAAAAAGTTTTGAAACCAAAAGTTTTTGGTTGATATCCACTGGCAAAACCTCAGTAGCGGATATCACCCAAGAAAATAATACAGACTGAGAAGAGATAGGTTGAGGAAAGAACATGGGGCAGTAAAAGCATTAAACACAGGACACAAAAAGAAAATCCAGGACATTGAAAATACGCAGCACTGAAATTGAATTAATAAGAGGTGATTAAAGTAGTAGGATTTGATATTGATATATTTGCTATAGATTAATATATACAATGGAGTATGGAGAGTATGGTGTTATAGTAGCAGAGAGAAAAAAGATTCAATATAACATTTGTTGGATATCTATTATCAGCCAGCTACCCTGAGAGATATTAGGAATAAAATAATGGATAAAATAGGCACAGGCCCTGCTCTCACAGAGTGTAAAGTAATGGAGAGAAGAGACACATAATGGCAATTACAATGCTATCCAAAGATTGATAAAAGGGGAAGTTTTTGGCATTACAGTAGTACACAGGAATGATATCTAAAAAAGACTTGGGGGGGGCGCCTAGGTGGCTCAGTCATTAAGCACCTGCCTTCGCCTCAGGGCGTGATCCTGGTGTTCTGGGATCGAGCCCCTCGTCAGGCTCCTCTGCTGGAAGCCTGATTCTTCCTCTCCCACTCCCCCTGCTTATATTCCCTCTCTCACTGGCTGTCTCTCTCTCTCTGTGTGTCAAATGAATAAATAAAATCTTATAAATAAATAAATAAATAAATAAATAAATAAATAAATAAATAAATAAAATAAAATAAAATAAAAGACTTGGAAAATTAGGGAAGGTTTCTTAGAAGAAGTGATACCTAGGTGAGAAGCAAAAAACTAGTAGAAGTCACACACATGAACATAAAAAAATATTCACGAAGAAAGAAAAAAATCTCTGACTGCTAAAGGTGAGAGTTAAACAATGTATTTGAGAAACCAGGTTCAAGAAAGAGAAATACTAAAAACTTCCCATTTGATCAAATAGTATGAGGTGTGGTAGGTACACAGGTGGACTGCACAGATCCCTCTTCATGGAAGGACTTTCTGTCAGCTAGTAGGGGAGCAGACATCCTCTGGCTGTTACTCTCAGGGACTCCCTTGGCTATCGAAAGCCCAAGGTCACACCCACCCTTAAGATGCGCCCATGCAGTGACAGTGTGAGGTGGGGATATGACAGCTGGGCCATTTTGGTCTTCTGTGGATTAAATTGTGGTGGGCACTGTTCTCTCCCCTGAGGTAGTTAGCTGCAGCTTTGTCATGCATGCATTGCAGTTTTATTTAACCTATAGATTCAGAACATTCCATCCTAAAACAGCAGAATACATTCTTCTCAAGTGTACATGGAACATTCTCCAAATAGATCCCATGTAGGCCACAAAACAAACCTCAACAAATTCAAGAAGACTGAAATCATACCATGCATATTTTCTGACCACAATGCTATGAAACTAGAAATTAACCACAAGAAAATATCTGGAAAGACCACAAATACAAGAAGGTTAAATAACATGCTACTAAACAATGAATGAGTCAACCAGGAAATTAAAGAAGAAATTAAAAAGTACACAGAAAGAAATGAAAATGAAAACACAATGATTCAAAACCTCTGGGATGCAGCCTTCCTGGAAACCTATAAACTACCAAGACTGAAACAGGAAGAAATTGATTTTTTAAACAGGCCAATTAATTATGAAAAGATTGAAACAGTGATTAAAAACCTTCCAAAAAACAAAACTCCAGGGCCTGATGGATTCCCCAGGGAATTCTACCAAACGTTCAAAGAAGAAATAATACCTATTCTCCTAAAGCTATTTCAAAGAATAGAAACAGAAGGAAAGCTACCAAACTCATTCTATGAGGCCAATGTTACCTTGATCCCCAAACCAGGCAAAGACCCCATCAAAAAGGAGAATTACAGACCGATATCCCTGAAGAATATGGATGCCAAAATTCTCAACAAGATCCTAGCTAATAGGATCCAACACTACATTAAAAGGATTATCCATCATGACCAAGTGGGATTCATCCCTGGGGTGCAAGGGTGGTTCAACATTCGCAAATCTATCAGTGTGATAGATTATACCAACAAGAAAAAAGCCAAGAATCATATGATCCTCTCAATAGATGCAGAAAAAGCATTTGACAAAATACAGCATCCTTTCCTGATTAAAACCCTTCAGAGTGTAGGGATAGAGGGTACATTCCTCAATCTCGTAAAAACCATCTATGAAAAGCCTACAGCAAATATCATTCTCAATGGGGAAAAGCTGAAAGCCTTTCCCTTAAGATCAGGAACTCAACAAGGATGCCCACTCTCGCCATTATTATTCAATATAGTACTAGAAGTCCTTGCAACAGCAATCAGACAACAAAAAGGGATAAAATGTACCCAAATCGGCAAAGAAGTCAAACTGTCTCTCTTCGCAGATGACATGATACTCTACATGGAAAACCCAAAAGAATCCACCCCCAAACTACTAGAACTTATAGAGCAATTCAGGAATGTGGTGGGATACAAAATCAGTGCTCAGAAATCAGTTGCATTTCTATACATGAACAATGAGACTGAAGAAAGAGAAATTAGGGAATCCATTCCATTTACAATAGCACCAAAAATCATATGTTATCTTGTAATTAACTTAACCAGAGACGTAAAGGATCTACATTCTAGAAACTACAAATCACTCTTGAAAGACATTGAAGAAGACACCAAAAGATGGAAAAATATTCCATGCTCATGGCTCAGAAGAATTAAACATAGTTAAAATGTCCATGTTACCCAGAGCAATCTACACTTTCAATGCTATCCCGATCAAAATACCAATGACATTTTTCAAAGAACTGGAACAAACAGCCCTTAAATTTGTGTGGAACCAGAAAAGGCCATGAATCGCCAAGGAAGTGTTCAAAAGGAAAAACAAAGCTGGGGGCATCACAATGTCGGATTTCAAGTTGTACTACAAAGCTGTGATCACAAAGACAGCATGGTACTGGCACAAAAACAGACACATAGACCAATGGAACAGAATAGAGAACTCAGAAATCGACCCTCGGCTCTTTGGGCAACTAATCTTTGATAAAGCAGGAAAAAACATCCAGTGGAAAAAAGACAGTCTCTTCAATAAATGGTGCTGAGAAAATTGGACACCTACATGCAAAAGAATGAAGCTTGACCACTCTCTCACACCATACCCAAAGATAAACTCCAAATGGATGAAAGACCTCGATGTGAGACAGGAAT
>NW_024424008.1:2274439-2432118 GCF_017311325.1 Ursus maritimus
TCTCAGGGACTCCCTTGGCTATCGAAAGCCCAAGGTCACACCCACCCTTAAGATGCGCCCATGCAGTGACAGTGTGAGGTGGGGATATGACAGCTGGGCCATTTTGGTCTTCTGTGGATTAAATTGTGGTGGGCACTGTTCTCTCCCCTGAGGTAGTTAGCTGCAGCTTTGTCATGCATGCATTGCAGTTTTATTTAACCTATAGATTCAGAACATTCCATCCTAAAACAGCAGAATACATTCTTCTCAAGTGTACATGGAACATTCTCCAAATAGATCCCATGTAGGCCACAAAACAAACCTCAACAAATTCAAGAAGACTGAAATCATACCATGCATATTTTCTGACCACAATGCTATGAAACTAGAAATTAACCACAAGAAAATATCTGGAAAGACCACAAATACAAGAAGGTTAAATAACATGCTACTAAACAATGAATGAGTCAACCAGGAAATTAAAGAAGAAATTAAAAAGTACACAGAAAGAAATGAAAATGAAAACACAATGATTCAAAACCTCTGGGATGCAGCCTTCCTGGAAACCTATAAACTACCAAGACTGAAACAGGAAGAAATTGATTTTTTAAACAGGCCAATTAATTATGAAAAGATTGAAACAGTGATTAAAAACCTTCCAAAAAACAAAACTCCAGGGCCTGATGGATTCCCCAGGGAATTCTACCAAACGTTCAAAGAAGAAATAATACCTATTCTCCTAAAGCTATTTCAAAGAATAGAAACAGAAGGAAAGCTACCAAACTCATTCTATGAGGCCAATGTTACCTTGATCCCCAAACCAGGCAAAGACCCCATCAAAAAGGAGAATTACAGACCGATATCCCTGAAGAATATGGATGCCAAAATTCTCAACAAGATCCTAGCTAATAGGATCCAACACTACATTAAAAGGATTATCCATCATGACCAAGTGGGATTCATCCCTGGGGTGCAAGGGTGGTTCAACATTCGCAAATCTATCAGTGTGATAGATTATACCAACAAGAAAAAAGCCAAGAATCATATGATCCTCTCAATAGATGCAGAAAAAGCATTTGACAAAATACAGCATCCTTTCCTGATTAAAACCCTTCAGAGTGTAGGGATAGAGGGTACATTCCTCAATCTCGTAAAAACCATCTATGAAAAGCCTACAGCAAATATCATTCTCAATGGGGAAAAGCTGAAAGCCTTTCCCTTAAGATCAGGAACTCAACAAGGATGCCCACTCTCGCCATTATTATTCAATATAGTACTAGAAGTCCTTGCAACAGCAATCAGACAACAAAAAGGGATAAAATGTACCCAAATCGGCAAAGAAGTCAAACTGTCTCTCTTCGCAGATGACATGATACTCTACATGGAAAACCCAAAAGAATCCACCCCCCAAACTACTAGAACTTATAGAGCAATTCAGGAATGTGGTGGGATACAAAATCAGTGCTCAGAAATCAGTTGCATTTCTATACATGAACAATGAGACTGAAGAAAGAGAAATTAGGGAATCCATTCCATTTACAATAGCACCAAAAATCATATGTTATCTTGTAATTAACTTAACCAGAGACGTAAAGGATCTACATTCTAGAAACTACAAATCACTCTTGAAAGACATTGAAGAAGACACCAAAAGATGGAAAAATATTCCATGCTCATGGCTCAGAAGAATTAAACATAGTTAAAATGTCCATGTTACCCAGAGCAATCTACACTTTCAATGCTATCCCGATCAAAATACCAATGACATTTTTCAAAGAACTGGAACAAACAGCCCTTAAATTTGTGTGGAACCAGAAAAGGCCATGAATCGCCAAGGAAGTGTTCAAAAGGAAAAACAAAGCTGGGGGCATCACAATGTCGGATTTCAAGTTGTACTACAAAGCTGTGATCACAAAGACAGCATGGTACTGGCACAAAAACAGACACATAGACCAATGGAACAGAATAGAGAACTCAGAAATCGACCCTCGGCTCTTTGGGCAACTAATCTTTGATAAAGCAGGAAAAAACATCCAGTGGAAAAAAGACAGTCTCTTCAATAAATGGTGCTGAGAAAATTGGACACCTACATGCAAAAGAATGAAGCTTGACCACTCTCTCACACCATACCCAAAGATAAACTCCAAATGGATGAAAGACCTCGATGTGAGACAGGAATCCATCAGAATCCTAGAGGAGAGCATAGGCAGTAACCTCTAAGACATCAGCCACAGCAACCTTTTTCATGACACATGTCCAAAGGCAAGAGAAACAAAAGATAAAATGAACTTGTGGGACTTCATCAAGATAAGAAGCTTCTGCACAGCCAAGGAAACAGTCAAAAAAACTAAGAGGCAGCCCACGGAATGGGAGAAGATATTTGCAAATGACGCTACAGATAAAAGACTGGTATCTAAGATCTACAAAGAACTCCTCAAACTCAATACACACACAAAAAAAATAAACAAATCATAAAATGGGCAGAAGATATGAATAGACACTTTTCCAATGAAGACATACAAATGGCTAACAGACACATGAAAAAGTGTTCAAAATCATTAGCCATCAGGGAAATTCAAATCAAAACCACACTAAGATACCACCTTACACCAGTTAGAATGGCAAAAATTGACAAGGCAAGAAACAACAATTGTTGGGGAGGATGTGGAGAAAGGGGATCCCTCTTACATTGTTGGTGGGAATGCAAGTTGGTACAGCCACTCTGGAAAACAGTGTGGAGGTCCCTTAAAAGTTAAAAATTGAGCTACCCTATGACCCAGCCATTGCAATACTGTAAAGATACAGACGTAGTGAAGAGAAGGGCCATATGCACCCGAGTGTTCATAACAGCATTGTCCATAATAGCTAAATTGTGGAAGGAGCCAAGATGCCCTTCAACAGATGACTGGATTAAGAAGTTGTGGTCCATATATACAATGGAATATTGCTCAGCTATCAAAAAGAACGATTTCTCAACATTTGCTGCAACACGGATGGCACTGGAGGAGATAATGCTAAGTGAAATAAGTCAAGCAGAGAAAGACATTTATCATATGGTTTCTCTCATCTATGGAACATAAGAACTAGGAAGATTGGTAGGAGAAGAAAGGGATAAAGAAAGGGGGGGTAAATCAGAAGGGGGAATGAAGCATGAGAGACTATGGACTCTGAGAAACAAACTGAGGGCTTCAGAGGGGAGAGGGGTGGGGGAATGGGATAGGCTGGTGATGGGTAGTAAGGAGGGCACGACGTATGGTGCACTGGGTGTTATACGCAACTAATGAATCATGGAACTTTACATCAAAAACCAGGGATGTACTGTACGGTGCTAACATAATATAATAAAAAATATTATAATAAAAACAAAGAAGTCATCCATTTTTATTGTCCAGAGGAAATCTAATTGATTCCTGTTTTAAAAAGGGACAAGTAGAGATGTATATAGCCTAAGTAATACATTTTATTTGTGTAGATCTTTAAGTAATAAAGAGAAATAATTGTTTCAAGGATAATAAAAATTTTTAGTAAAAAAAAAAAAACCTCTGGGATGCAGCAACAGTGGTTCTAAGAGGGAATTCAAGCTCACTTCAAGAAAAAGAAAATCTCAAACAAACAACCTAACCTTTCACCAAAAGGAACTAGAAAAATAACAAACAAAGCCTAAACCAGCTAAAGGAAGGAAATAATAAAGGCTAGAAGAGAAATAAATGATACAAGAGGGGTGCCTGAGTGGCTCAGTCAGTGAGCAGTTGGCTCTTGGTTTCAGCTCAGGTCATGGTCTCAGGGTCCTGGGATCAAGAGCCCTGCATTGGGCTCTGTGCTCAGCGGGAATCTGCTTCAGGATTCTCTCTCTCTTCTCTCTCTCTCTCTCTCTCTCTCCCACCTCTCGCTCTGCTCTGCCTCTCCCCGTCTTGCTCTGTCACTCTCTCTCTAAAATAAGCAAGTAAATCTTTTTTTTTTTAAGAAATTATAGAGGATGATGGGTGGTTCAGTTGGTTAAGTGTCTGCCTTTGCTCAGGTCGTGATCCCAGGGTTCTGGGATCAATTCCCTCGTTGGGTTCCTTGCTCAGTGAGGACCCTGCTTCTCCCTCTGCCTGCCACTCCCCAATAGTGCTCTCTCTCTGAAAAATAAATAAATAAAATCCTTATTAAAAAAATGATATAGAAACATACATACATACATACATACATAAATAAATAAATAAATAAATAAATAAATAAATAAATAAAACATAACAGATCAATGAAACCAAGAGATAATTCTCTGGGGGAAAAAAAATCAATACAATTGATAAACCTTTAACCAGACTTGCCAAGAAAAAAAGTTAAAGGTCTAAAATATATAAAATCACAAATGAGAAAGGAGAAATAATAACCAACACCACAGAAATACAAACAATTATAAAAGAATATTATGAAAAACTATATGCCAGCATATTGGACAACCTAGAAGAAATGGATAAATTCCTAGAAATATATAACCTACCAAAACTGAAACAGGAAGAAACAGAAAATTTGAGCAGACTGATAACCAGTAAAGAAATGGAGTCAGTAATCAAAAACTCCCAACAAACAAAAGGCCAGGTCCAGACGAGCTTCACAGGGAATTCTACAAACGCTTAAAGAAGAGTTAATACCATCCTCAAACTATTCCAAAAAAAAAAGAAAGAAAAGAAAAGAAAAGAAAAGGAAGGAAAACCTTACCAACTTCTATGAGGTCAGCATTACCCTGATACCAAAACCAGATAAAACTCCACTAAGAAAAAGAGCTATAGGCCAATATCCCTGATGAACATAGATACAAAACTACCCAAGAAAATACTAGCAAACCAAATTCAGCAATGCATTAAAAAAAAAAAATCATTCATCACAATCAAGTGGGATTTATTCCTAAGTGCAAGTGTGGTTCAACCCTTGCAAATCAATCAGTGTAACACATCACATTAAGAAGATAAAGGATAAGAACTATATGATCATTTCACTAGATGCAGAAAAAGTATTTGACAAAGTCCAACATCCATTCATGATAAAAAACCCTCAACAAAGTAGGTTTAGAAGGAATGTCCGAAACATAATAAAGGCCATCTATGAAAAACCCACAGCTAACACCATCCTTAATTGGGGAAAAACTGAGAGCTGAGGAACAAAACAAGGATGTCCACTCTCACCATTTTTATTCAACATAGTACTAGAAAGTCCTAGCCAGAGCAATCAAACAACAAAAGAAATAAAAAGCATCCAAATTGGTAAGGAAGTAGTAGAACTTTCACTATTTGCAGAAAACATATTCAGAAAACTTGAAAGAACATCAACAACAAAAACGAAAAGACCACCACCAAAAACAGCTAGAGCTAATAAGCGAATTCAGTAAATTCAGGATACAAAATCAATGTACAGAAATCTGTTGCATTTCTATACACCAAAAGCAGCAGAAAGAGAAATTAAGAAAACAATACCATTTACAATTGACCAAAATAATAAGATACCTAGGAATAAATCTGACCAAAGAGGTGAAAGGCTCATACTCTGAAAACTATAAAACGCTGATGAAAGAAATTGAAGAGGACACAAAGAAATGGAATTCTATGCTCTGGAAGAACAAATATTCTTAAAATATCTGTACTACCCAAAATAGTTTATACACTTAATGCAATCCCTATCAAAATAACAGCATTTTTACAGAACTAGAACAATCCCAAAATTTGTATGAAACCACAAGACCCCGAATACCCAAAGCAAACTTGAAAAGAAAAGCAAAGCTGAGGCATCACAATTCTAGACTTCAAGTTCTATTACACAACTATAGTGATCAAGGCAGTATGGTACTAGCACAAAAATAGACATATAGATCAATAGAACAGAATGTAAAATCCATAAATAAACTCACAATTATATGGTCAATTAATCTTCAACAAAGCAGGAAAGAATATCCAATGGGAAAAAGAGAGTCTCTTCAACAAATAGTGCTGGGAAAACTGGACAGCAAGATGCAAAAGAATGAAACTGTACCACTTTCTTATACCAAACACAAAAATAAATTAGAAAGGGATTTGCAAATGACATCTTCAGTAAAGGGTTAGTATCCAAAATACATAAAGAACTTAAAAAATTCAACATCTGAAAAACAAATAATCCAATTTTAAAAACATGCAGAAGACATGAACAGACATTTTTCCAAAGAAGACATACAGATGGCCAACAGACACATGAAAAGATGCTCAACATCACTCATCATCAGGGAAATACAAATCAAAACTATAGTAAGATATCACTTCTCACCTGTCAGAAGACTAAAATCAACAACACAAGAAACAGCAAGTGTTGGCGAGGATGTGGAGAAAAAGGACACTAGTGCACTTTTGGTGGGAATGCAAACTGGTGCAGCCACTCTGGAAAACAGTACAGAGATTTCTCAAAAAGGTAAAAGAGCCATCTTAAGATCCAGCAATCACACTACTGGGTATTTACCCAAAGAATACAAGAACTAATTCAAGGATACATGCAGCCCTGTTTATAGCAGCATTATTTACAATAGCAAGATATGGAAGAAGCCCAAGTGTCCTTCAATTGATGAATGGATTAGAGATGGATATATATATTTTATGGCTGAATAATATCCCATTGTATATTACTCAGCCATAAAAAGAATGAAATCTTGCCATTTGCAATGACGTGGATGGAACCAGAGTATTATGCTAAGCAAAATAACCCAGTCAGAGAAAGACAAATACTATTTGATTTCACCATATGTGGAATTTAAGAAACAAAAGAGAAAAAATAAGAGGGAGAGAAATCAAGAAACAGACTCTTAATTATAGAGAACAAATGGATGGTAACCAGAAGGGAGGTGGGTGAGGGGATGAGTTAAATATTTGCAAATGACGCTACAGATAAAAGACTGGTATCTAAGATCTACAAAGAACTCCTCAAACTCAATACACACACAAAAAAAATAAACAAATCATAAAATGGGCAGAAGATATGAATAGACACTTTTCCAATGAAGACATACAAATGGCTAACAGACACATGAAAAAGTGTTCAAAATCATTAGCCATCAGGGAAATTCAAATCAAAACCACACTAAGATACCACCTTACACCAGTTAGAATGGCAAAAATTGACAAGGCAAGAAACAACAATTGTTGGGGAGGATGTGGAGAAAGGGGATCCCTCTTACATTGTTGGTGGGAATGCAAGTTGGTACAGCCACTCTGGAAAACAGTGTGGAGGTCCCTTAAAAAGTTAAAAATTGAGCTACCCTATGACCCAGCCATTGCAATACTGTAAAGATACAGACGTAGTGAAGAGAAGGGCCATATACGCTACAGATAAAAGACTGGTATCTAAGATCTACAAAGAACTCCTCAAACTCAATACACACACAAAAAAAATAAACAAATCATAAAATGGGCAGAAGATATGAATAGACACTTTTCCAATGAAGACATACAAATGGCTAACAGACACATGAAAAAGTGTTCAAAATCATTAGCCATCAGGGAAATTCAAATCAAAACCACACTAAGATACCACCTTACACCAGTTAGAATGGCAAAAATTGACAAGGCAAGAAACAACAATTGTTGGGGAGGATGTGGAGAAAGGGGATCCCTCTTACATTGTTGGTGGGAATGCAAGTTGGTACAGCCACTCTGGAAAACAGTGTGGAGGTCCCTTAAAAAGTTAAAAATTGAGCTACCCTATGACCCAGCCATTGCAATACTGTAAAGATACAGACGTAGTGAAGAGAAGGGCCATATGCACCCGAGTGTTCATAACAGCATTGTCCATAATAGCTAAATTGTGGAAGGAGCCAAGATGCCCTTCAACAGATGACTGGATTAAGAAGTTGTGGTCCATATATACAATGGAATATTGCTCAGCTATCAAAAAGAACGATTTCTCAACATTTGCTGCAACACGGATGGCACTGGAGGAGATAATGCTAAGTGAAATAAGTCAAGCAGAGAAAGACATTTATCATATGGTTTCTCTCATCTATGGAACATAAGAACTAGGAAGATTGGTAGGAGAAGAAAGGGATAAAGAAAGGGGGGGTAAATCAGAAGGGGGAATGAAGCATGAGAGACTATGGACTCTGAGAAACAAACTGAGGGCTTCAGAGGGGAGAGGGGTGGGGGAATGGGATAGGCTGGTGATGGGTAGTAAGGAGGGCACGTATTGCATGGTGCACTGGGTGTTATACGCAACTAATGAATCATGGAACTTTACATCAAAAACCAGGGATGTACTGTACGGTGACTAACATAATATAATAAAAAATATTATAATAAAAACAAAGAAGTCATCAAATATTTTTAATTTGTCCAGAGGAAATCTAATTGATTCCTGTTTTAAAAAGGGACAAGTAGAGATGTATATAGCCTAAGTAATACATTTTATTTGTGTAGATCTTTAAGTAATAAAGAGAAATAATTGTTTCAAGGATAATAAAAAATTTTTAGTAAAAAAAAAAAAACCTCTGGGATGCAGCAACAGTGGTTCTAAGAGGGAATTCAAGCCTACTTCAAGAAAAAAGAAAAATCTCAAACAAACAACCTAACCTTTCACCAAAAGGAACTAGAAAAATAACAAACAAAGCCTAAACCAGCTAAAGGAAGGAAATAATAAAGGCTAGAAGAGAAATAAATGATACAGAGGGGTGCCTGAGTGGCTCAGTCAGTTGAGCAGTTGGCTCTTGGTTTCAGCTCAGGTCATGGTCTCAGGGTCCTGGGATCAAGAGCCCTGCATTGGGCTCTGTGCTCAGCGGGGAATCTGCTTCAGGATTCTCTCTCTCTCTTTCTCTCTCTCTCTCTCTCTCTCCCACCTCTCGTTCTTGCTCTGCCCCTCTCCCTGCTTGCTCTGTCACTCTCTCTCTAAAATAAGCAAGTAAATCTTTTTTTTTTTTAAGAAATTATAGGGATGCATGGGTGGTTCAGTTGGTTAAGTGTCTGCCTTTGCCTCAGGTCGTGATCCCAGGGTTCTGGGATCAATTCCCTCGTTGGGTTCCTTGCTCAGTGAGGACCCTGCTTCTCCCTCTGCCTGCCACTCCCCCAATAGTGCTCTCTCTCTCTCTGAAAAATAAATAAATAAAATCCTTATTAAAAAAATGATATAGAAACATACATACATACATACATACATACATAAATAAATAAATAAATAAATAAAACATAACAGATCAATGAAACCAAGAGATAATTCTCTGGGGGAAAAAAAATCAATACAATTGATAAACCTTTAACCAGACTTGCCAAGAAAAAAAGTTAAAGGTCTAAAATATATAAAATCACAAATGAGAAAGGAGAAATAATAACCAACACCACAGAAATACAAACAATTATAAAAGAATATTATGAAAAACTATATGCCAGCATATTGGACAACCTAGAAGAAATGGATAAATTCCTAGAAATATATAACCTACCAAAACTGAAACAGGAAGAAACAGAAAATTTGAGCAGACTGATAACCAGTAAAGAAATGGAGTCAGTAATCAAAAAACTCCCAACAAACAAAAGGCCAGGTCCAGACGGCTTCACAGGGGAATTCTACCAAACGTTTAAAGAAGAGTTAATACCTATCCTCAAACTATTCCAAAAAAAAAAAGAAAGAAAAGAAAAGAAAAGAAAAGGAAGGAAAACTTCCAAATTCATTCTATGAGGTCAGCATTACCCTGATACCAAAACCAGATAAAAACTCCACTAAGAAAAAGAGCTATAGGCCAATATCCCTGATGAACATAGATACAAAAACTACCCAAGAAAATACTAGCAAACCAAATTCAGCAATGCATTAAAAAAAAAATCATTCATCACAATCAAGTGGGATTTATTCCTAAGTTGCAAGTGTGGTTCAACCCTTGCAAATCAATCAGTGTAACACATCACATTAAGAAGATAAAGGATAAGAACTATATGATCATTTCACTAGATGCAGAAAAAGCATTTGACAAAGTCCAACATCCATTCATGATAAAAAACCCTCAACAAAGTAGGTTTAGAAGGAATGTACCGAAACATAATAAAGGCCATCTATGAAAAACCCACAGCTAACACCATCCTTAATTGGGGAAAAACTGAGAGCTGAGGAACAAAACAAGGATGTCCACTCTCACCATTTTTATTCAACATAGTACTAGAAAGTCCTAGCCAGAGCAATCAAACAACAAAAAGAAATAAAAAGCATCCAAATTGGTAAGGAAGTAGTAGAACTTTCACTATTTGCAGAAAACATATTCAGAAAACTTGAAAGAACATCAACAACAAAAAACGAAAGACCACCACCAAAAAACAGCTAGAGCTAATAAGCGAATTCAGTAAATTCAGGATACAAAATCAATGTACAGAAATCTGTTGCATTTCTATACACCAATAATGAAGCAGCAGAAAGAGAAATTAAGAAAACAATACCATTTACAATTGCACCAAAATAATAAGATACCTAGGAATAAATCTGACCAAAGAGGTGAAAGGCCTATACTCTGAAAACTATAAAACGCTGATGAAAGAAATTGAAGAGGACACAAAGAAATGGAAAGACATTCTATGCTCTGGAAGAACAAATATTCTTAAAATATCTGTACTACCCAAAATAGTTTATACACTTAATGCAATCCCTATCAAAATAACAACAGCATTTTTTACAGAACTAGAACAATCCCAAAATTTGTATGAAACCACAAGACCCCGAATACCCAAAGCAAACTTGAAAAAGAAAAGCAAAGCTGGAGGCATCACAATTCTAGACTTCAAGTTCTATTACACAACTATAGTGATCAAGGCAGTATGGTACTAGCACAAAAATAGACATATAGATCAATAGAACAGAATGTAAAATCCATAAATAAACTCACAATTATATGGTCAATTAATCTTCAACAAAGCAGGAAAGAATATCCAATGGGAAAAAGAGAGTCTCTTCAACAAATAGTGCTGGGAAAACTGGACAGCAAGATGCAAAAGAATGAAACTGTACCACTTTCTTATACCAAACACAAAAATAAATTAGAAAGGGATTTGCAAATGACATCTTCAGTAAAGGGTTAGTATCCAAAATACATAAAGAACTTAAAAATTCAACATCCAAAAAAACAAATAATCCAATCTAAAAAATGGGCAGAAGATATGAACAGACGTTTTTCCAAAGACATAAGATGGCCAACAGACACATGAAAAGATGCTCAACATCACTCATCATCAGGGAAATACAAATCAAAACTATAGTAAGATATCACTTCTCACCTGTCAGAAGACTAAAATCAACAACACAAGAAACAGCAAGTGTTGGCGAGGATGTGGAGAAAAAGGACACTAGTGCACTTTTGGTGGGAATGCAAACTGGTGCAGCCACTCTGGAAAACAGTACAGAGATTTCTCAAAAAGGTAAAAATAGAGCTATCTTATGATCCAGCAATCACACTACTGGGTATTTACCCAAAGAATACAAGAACTAATTCAAGGGGATACATGCAGCCCTGTTTATAGCAGCATTATTTACAATAGCCAAGATATGGAAGAAGCCCAAGTGTCCTTCAATTGATGAATGGATAAAGAAGATGTGATATATATATTCTTTTTTATGGCTGAATAATATCCCATTGTATATTACTCAGCCATAAAAAAGAATGAAATCTTGCCATTTGCAATGACGTGGATGGAACCAGAGTATTATGCTAAGCAAAATAACCCAGTCAGAGAAAGACAAATACTATTTGATTTCACTCATATGTGGAATTTAAGAAACAAAAGAGAAAAAATAAGAGGGAGAGAAATCAAGAAACAGACTCTTAATTATAGAGAACAAATGGATGGTAACCAGAAGGGAGGTGGGTGAGGGGATGAGTTAATTAGGTGATGGGGATTAAGGAGTACAGTTGTGATGAGAGCTGAGTGATACAGGGAAGTGTTGAATTAGTATATTGTACACCTGAAATTAATACAACAGTGTATGTTAACTACCTGGAATTAAAATAAAACTTAAAATAAAAATTTTAAAAAGAAAAAGTAAATGGCTAACCTAAAAATTAAAAAAATTTTAAAGACAGAGTGACCACCTAATAGTGCTTTCCATGGGACTGGGAGCTGAGTATTTCTATTCACTGAGCCAAGCTTGATATTCCTCTAAGATCATTGGGGCCATTTGTGGCTATGTCAAAAAGACACCACGCCTTGATTCACACAGGAAAAATGTTTACAGAGAGTCTCACAGAGGACCTAGAGAATAGCCAAGAAGGTCTAGGGCAACTCCGGGCTCCAATCTGTGCAACAGCCCAGGCCTCAGGGGAGAGGAGAAGTTGTACTCCCAGCAACAAAGGCATAAAAGACAGGTGTAGCCAAGAGAATAGAAGCGGCTACAGAAGGCAGTTTCATTTGGAAAGGATCTCTACAGGACCTTCTAGCAGGGAGTAACCAGGGGCCAAGGGGAAGGAAGGAGAAGGGAGGGGTGGGGAGGGGGCCATTTTCTTGCTCTGTGTTTCTAGCCCTGGGTTCTGGTTGCTCTGCCTCTCTTTCTCCCCATCCTTGGCTTTCTCACTTCGCTTCCTTCTTTTGATCCTTCTGACTTTGGCCCTCTTATTCCTCAAGACCTTCCCTACAGAGACAAAAGCCTGAGGTCTGGAAAACAAGCGAGAAAAAAATGAGACCGAGCAATCCTCGGGACATGTTAGAGGAAGTAGAAACCCATGCCTAACAAAAGAGCAACCAAAGCCTGCCTCTCAGAGCCTGACACTGGGGAGGCATGCTGTCAAAGCTGAAAGAATGGTGCCAGCAGGAGATCCTCTCATTTAAATTATAGATCCAAGATCCTGAAAAAAGATAGTGATTGAGTTTACCCATTTCTGATTTTTTCTAAAATCAAGAACTAGAAATAGGCATCAAATCACCAAAACTAATGGAGACCATTCATCAGAAAAGCATTAGCTAGTGGCACACTGAAGTGAAAGTTCTAAAGACATTCTACTTCAAGTCCAGACCTAGACACAGATGTTGACTATCAGTTTCCTTATATTGTTTAGAAATGTATAAACATTTCAATATGATACAAAATAAAAATTTACAATAGTCAAACTTATCTAATGGTAGGAAATATATTCTCCTACCAAAAAAATGTGAAAACAGAAAATTTATTAAAAAACTATTAGCTTTCGAAAGCAATAGTGTAAAAGAGCTATATTTTAGAAAGTGTCTTAAAAAACAGTAGTCTACAGGAGGTTTTTTATGTAATAGTAGCCAATTAGGAAATTCAAAGAGAGAAAAGTAATAATAACAGATAAAATTCCAAAAATATCTATAACAGGAAAAACATATAGATTTCTGAATGGAAAGAATCAATGGGTAAAGACATCAATTCGTCCATAATTAATTTGTATTTTTAAATATAATATTCCAAAAAAATAGCATTTAAATTAACACTAATTTAAAACATTTTTTGAAGTTATTACTACGAATCTCCCCTACTGTGTGGTAAATACATGATTCAATTGGTAGTGACACTAAAAACAGAAAAGATTGTCCTGGGAGTCAGTGATCTTTAAAATATGTTGGAATTTAATATATGACCAAAAAAGAGCATTCAGAATAATGAGAAAAAAGAAGTCTCATTTACTGAATGGTGCTGAAACAATGCTTAAACTATTAGTAGGGAGAAATTAATTTAGATACTTTTTCACTCCATGTGAAATTTCAAATTCTTTTTTTTTTTAATTTATTTATTTTAGAGAGAGAGAGAGAATGGAGTGGGGGGCAGCGGAAGAGGCAGAGACAGAAGGAGAGAGAAACTCAAGCAGACTCCCCATTGAGTGTGGAGCCCAACACAGGACTCAATCTCACAACCCTGAGATCAGACCTGAGCCAAAACCAAGAGTCTGACACTCAACCGACTATGCCATCCAGGCACCCCAGAAATTCCAAATTCTTTTAAAAATTAAAATAAATTCTCATAAAGAATATACTAGTAAATATTTATTAAAATACTGGATTTTACATCATTAAAAGCTTAAAAGTCACAAAATAATATAAAAAGTACAATTGTTATGACTACATAAAAGTTTGTGTATACATATGTGTGTAAATCGTTTTTTAGAAAAGATAGATCGAATTTAATGGAATATGAATTAGAGGAAATATTTCCAGAAAATTCAACAGAGGTAATATCCTTAAGATATAATGAAATAAAAAAAAAGATATAATGAAATCCATACAAATTAATAAGGTTGTACTGTTAGACTCCACACTGAGGTTTGAAAAACATTATTTCATTTAATACTATGAGTTAAGTTGCACATAAAGACAAAAGAGAAAATTAGTGAAGCATATAAATGGAAAGTAAATCTTTGAAAATGTTGAAGTTCAAAAAAAAAAAAAAAGAAAAAATGTCAAAGGTCATTCAACAATGAAGTGAAAACAGAACCAAAATCGAAATACCAATTTTTACTTACTTATTAATAAAGATTTTTGAATTAAAATTCCTAATTTGTGATGTGATAAAATGGATGGATGTGGTGAAATAAACACAGTCCCGGGCAAACTCTAGGTATGTAAAGTACTATAGTGTATCTATGAAGCAACATTTCAGTATACATCAAGAGCATTTAAAATATCCATATGCTCATAGAGGGGCAGAATAACTTCTTGAAAAACAATTTGGTAATATCAAGCCAAGTCTTTCTTTTTCCATTTTACCCCCCCAATTCACTCTTAGAAATTATCCTATAAACTTATACATATGCATAAAGATATATGAACAGGACATTTAGTACATCATTTTTACAGTAACAAAATACTGGAAACAAATTGAATGTCAGAAGTTCTCATTAAATTATCAGATATCCGTGTGGTAGAAAATCATTGAACAGTGATCGAACAGTTCAATCACTGAACAGTGAGGCGAATCTAGTTTGTGATATGGAGCAGTGTCCGAGATAATTAAGTAATAAAGAAAAGGAAAGGAAACAAAGGACAAAGAGTATGATTAGTATGCTAACATTTGCTTTTGTCTTTTATAAGAAAAATATACATATATTCTTGTTCACGCAAAAACTATCTCTGGAAGGATTCCTAAGAAACTGGGCTACTAGCTGCCTCTGGTGAAAAGAAAGAGATTTGGGAGACCGAAGTCTTACTGTCTGTTGTTTGTATTTTTTTATTTTATTTGACTTTTAACCATGTACACGTATGACACTTAAAATCAAAATATTACTGAAAATAAAATTTTAAAATGGCTATGTTCTTCGTACGTATCGCTCTTGTATCATTTTAAAAATTCTACTTAAAGGAAATAATCTGAAAAGAAGATAGTGGTGATTAAATCATGGAGCACCCAAATATAGAAATATAAAGCAGTCATCAAAATTAAGATTCCACGTTGCTTTCAATGATACTGGAAAGTTGTAGTTTATTTATTCATCCATGTCATAAATTTTTACCGAGTGCCTATTTTATATTCTAGAATACAATACTTAAATACAAAGGCAAAATACGACATTATCCTCATATAATGATGTGAACTGCTTAAATATAAAATAGAAAAATGGAAGGAAACTAAATATTAATATTTGTTATCTGTTAGTAAAAAGATTATGCTTGAGCAATACATTTGAACATGCTCATTAGATACACAGTGGTAATAATAAATGGTTAATTCCAACCTTTATGTTTAGGACAAATTTTGGCTTTATTACTCCCCTGTGGAATATTTCCAGAAGCAAAAAAGAATGTTGAGGGTTATTCACACTTAAAAGAAACTGGATCATTGGTGGGAGTCTGCATTATGAGGACCCCGAGCTGAACTTTCAAATGCCGTCTTCCTCCTATTTCAGTTTTATGGACATACACTGAGAACGGGGCACCTGTACCATGGATCCCTCCGCTAGTGTTACCAACAGTTCCAGCCTCCAGATTTCCCAGTTCATCCTCATGGGGCTCCCAGGCATTCACGAGTGGCAGCACTGGCTCTCCCTGCCCCTGGCTCTGCTCTACATCTTAGCACTTGGTGCCAACATCCTCATCATGATCACCATCCAATATGAGACCACACTGCACGTGCCCATGTACCATTTTCTAGGCATATTGGCAGTTGTGGACATGGGCCTGGCCACCACCATCATGCCCAAGATCCTGGCTATCTTCTGGTTTGATGCCAAGGCTATCAGCCTCCCTGAGTGCTTTGCTCAGATCTATGCCATCCACTGCTTCTTGTGTATGGAATCTGGTATCTTCCTCTGCATGGCAGTGGACAGATACATAGCCATCTGTCACCCTCTTCAATACCCATCCATAGTCACTGAAGCTTTCGTGATCAAAGCCACAGGATTTATGGTGCTCAGGAACGGCCTGTTTACTATCCCAGTGCCTGTACTGGCTTCCCAGCGACACTACTGCTCCAAGAATGAAATTGACCACTGCCTGTGCTCTAACTTGGGGGTCACCAGTCTGGCCTGTGATGACATCACTGTGAACAAATTTTACCAACTGATCTTAGCATGGATCCTGCCTGGGAGTGATGTGGCTCTGGTTTTTTCTTCTTATGTGTTAATCCTTCGCTCTGTGCTGAGGTTGAACTCGCTGGAAGCAATGTCGAAGGCTCTGGCTACCTGTAGCTCCCACCTCATCCTCATCCTCTTCTTCTACACAGGTATCATTGTGCTGTCTGTCACACACCTTGCAGAGAAAAAGATCCCCCTAATCCCTGTACTCCTTAATGTGCTGCACAATGTTATCCCCCCTGCACTCAACCCCATGGTCTATGCACTTAGGATGCCAGAGCTCAGATTGGGCTTCCAGAGACTGCTTGGGCTGAGTGAAGATACATCCACTAAGTAACTCAGCTTTACAAGGCCATTAAGGTGTGAGGAAAGGACAGAGGTTTTAGATCTCATTATACCTTGGTTGTAATCTGCCTTTATCTCTCACTAGCAGAAAAAAAATGACCAATAAAATCATGAAAACTGTCAGTCTCATTGATCAAAATATGCATATGACAATTACAATGAAATTTCCTGTTACTAAAATAAGTAAGAATTGAAAAGTGAAATGTTGCTGACCACGGATGCCGTTCTGAGACTGGTACTCCTATACATAGCAGGTAGGAATGTAAAGTGGCCCAAATGGACCAAAAAGTAATTTGATAAAATTTACTGGAATGTTCATAAATGTTCATATTCTTTTGTCCAGTAATCCTATATTTAGAAAGACATCCAAAAGAAATGGTCTAAATGTAAACAAAAATTTATCCAAAAGAATTCACTAACAGTAATAGAAAATGAAGACTTTAAAACTGTGCATGAATTGACTCTAACTTGTACATATTTATGTGTTTTTCATGTCATTTTCATAATAAGGAAAAGAAAATAAATGTCTATTGTAAAAAGACAGAGAAAAAAGTTTTATTTTTGTACCAGGTAATCTCAATAATAATAATCAATTAATTAATTAATGGTTAACAAGTGCTAAGTACTTCTTATAGGGCAGATAACTGAAATACACACACACACACACACACACACACACACACATACACACAGAGTCTGATTTAATATTCACAATAACCCTGTGAGGCACATACAATATTATTCCCAATGTACAGTTAAGGGATCTAGGGCACTGGGGGTTACAGAACTTGCCCCACCAACATAGTTTTCAAGTGGGGGAGCTGGGATTCTACTCCTTGGAAGACTGATTGCATAACCTTTGCACTATTCTCCCTGTTCCTCTTGCTCTGTTTCAGAATTGCTACATTATCTTAAGGAACCTATGAAACCTCTCTCTGCTTCAATTCTTCAAGTTAAAAGTAGTAATGATCATAGCATTTTGTTGATTCACAAAGTCACAGCATGCCATGACAAGCAAAAGAGATAATAAAGAAAACAGGTTTACGGTGATGGGTAGTAAGGAGGGCACGTATTGCATGGTGCACTGGGTGTTATATGCAACTAATGAATCATCGAGCTTTACATCGGAAACCGGGGATGTACTGTATGGTGACTAACATAATATAATAAAAAACCATTAAAAAAATAATAAAGAAAACAGGTTTAGATATGATATACACATGGAAAAACTGATCTAATTATGCAGCAAAGTTTTCTTCTTAGGAAAAGAAGAAAATGGTCCTAGAAAATGCCCTAGAAAAGTAGCTCTAAATAATCAATTAAATCTAAATTAAATTTTGTCATTTGCACATCTAACAAAAAGGTACACTTTTGAATATAAGAGCGCTGACCCATGTTTGTTTTGTACCTTCTCTGAGCCTAGTACAGGAGCTCTGCATGTGACAGATGCTTAATACATGATGTGGTTGGTCAGCAGTATAAGATAGTCTGTAGACCTATGTATCACATATCCTGGACCATGATATGAAGAATGACCTCAGAAAGTTTGCATGAGTCCATCTTGGAGAACAACCTCTTAGAAGACAGCTCAGGGCTTAAGCAACACCAGAAGCTCATCCCACCAGGGAAGTGAGCACTGGGCAGCACAGCAGACATGCAGGAAGTGAGTCCATAATGTGGGACCAGCCATCCTAAGAGTAATGTTTGGAAACTTACCCAAAAACAGAGACTATAAACTTTCTCCAAGAGGAGCTATTACTTCACCCTTGACCGACAATAGCCACTGATTCAGACTGAAGCAATCCTCCAATAAGAAAAGGTATGCAAGAGACAGTCACAGAAAAGGGCTTGAGCTTAAGCCAACCTCCACTGTTTCCACCCCAAAGGAGTAGGGTAATAACAACACATAACCTTGAAGGTTCTTTCCAGTGTCCACTTTCCCACAATGGATCAGCTAATTTCATATAGTCTTCATAGCAGCCTTCTTTGCTAGGAAACATTACTATTAACCCTTTTTCACAAAGAAATAGGTGCTCAGGTTGAACGATTATACAAGTTCATCAAATGGTAAATAGCAATGTTGAACCATCCTCAAAGATGCCTCCAAACTTTTTCATTCACACAGAAACACACAGCATAAGTCTATGTGTAGGAGCCCCAAGTGTAGACCACTTTCAACAACTCTCTGGGGATGTGTCTCTCAGTTCTTTTGAAAATATGTAAACATCTAACATCTAACCTGGAGTTTCAGCAAAAATTCTGACACAACAGAAAGATGAGAGCAGTTAATTATTCTCTCCACTCTATGTGCCATGACTATAAAAAAGGATGTGCACTCTGTTTTATCTTTATAAACTATTCCTCTCCGTCATGTGCTTTGTATTTACCCATTTGTTTTGCCTCATGTGATGTTAATACTGTCGCACTATTTTATTTTTAATTGCCTATTTGTCTTTTCTAGCACATGTATTTTCATATCCAGTTGACAATTTAATTTGAACCTGTCTTTTCAAAACAGCATTAGCTGTGTCTTCATTACTGTACAGAACAAAATCACAATGAGATACTACTTCACACCCACGAGGATGGTTATGATTAAAAATACAGATAGTGGGGCGCCTGTGTGGCTCAGTCGGTTGGGTGTCTGCCTTCTGCTTGGGACGTGACCCCAGCTTCCTGGGATCGAGCCCCGCGTCAGGGTCCTTGCTCAGCGGGTTACTGCTTCTCCCTCTCCCTCTGCCTGCTGCTCCCCCTGCTTGTGCTCTCTCTCTGTCAAATAAATAAATAAAATGCTTTAAAAAAAAAACAGCTTTAAAAAAAAATACAGATAGTGAGTGTTGGTGAAGTTATGGAGAAAATAAAAGAGTCTTTGAGTGAGGCCGCTCTTTGATTAAACAGGAGTCACCACACAACCCAGCAATTCCACTCTTAGGTGCCACCCAAGAGAATTGAAAATGTATGTCCACACAAAAATTTGTACATGAATATTTATAGCAACGTTATTCCTAATAGCCAAAATATGAAAACAACCCAAATGTGCATCAACTGATGAATGCATTAAACAAATGCGGTATACCCATACAATAGAAAATTACCCAGCCAGAAAAAGTAAAGGCACTGATACATGCTACAACACAGATGATCCTTGAAAATATTATGCTAAATGAAAGAAAGCCAGACAGAAAAATACACATATTGTATGATATTTATATGAAATATCTAAAATAGGCAAATCCGTAAGGACAGAAAGCAGCTAAGTAATTACCATGGGCTAAAGGGAGGGAAAATGGGAAACAACTGTGTACAAAAGGGTTTCTTTGGAGGATGGTAAAAGTTCTATAATTAGAATTAACAGTTGTACGGCATTGTGAATGTGCTAGAAGCCACCGAATTATATACTTTAAAATGGTTAAAATGCGGAATTTTATGTTATTTGAATTTTACCTCGCTTAAAGACAAAAAAAAAACCTTTCTCCTTATGATGTCTCTCCAGTGCCCTCTACTGCCAAAGTTTAGCATCATTCCCGTGGATAAAGGCATATACGTAAAGCCTCCAAATCCTTTCCCAGAGCAGGCCAAAAAACTGCTCTGAGGCACAGTAAGTTGATTAACAGCCTCGGTCACACCTTTGACGACTCAGCTTCCCTATGCACCATTTCACGCACATTTGAACTCCCACACAACAATAAAACAACTCAATATTTCTATCTTAAAAGAGCTAAAAAATAATAAATAAATAAATAAATAATAATAAAGACATAAATGATACAGCTACTCTTCATACAAAGAAGTTCTCACCTTTTCCCCAAAATAACAAAATGCACAATCCCAAGAGTCATTGCATACATTGCTGGGAAAATTACCCTATACCTCAAATTCCATCAGAGTCCAATCAAATATTCTGTTACCTACTACAGACGAAACTGTAAAGTTAACTTCCAATAACTTGTGTATAAAATAAAAATGGAAAGGAAAGAGAAGCCTTGTTCATATATAAAAATAGCAGCTCACTTATTAAAAGCAAATCCAAAATATTCATAGCTACAACAGCTCTAATTTCTGTAATAGTTCACAAGGTCATAATGGATATCTACCATATTTATCCCAACTCTGTCAAAACTTGGCAGAGTATCCAAAACCTTCACTGTTAAAGGGTCTGAATTCTCAGTCATCCTGCCCCTTTATCAGTTAGTATACTTTTCCATTAACCCTTACTAGTGGGCATGGAAGTACTATGAGGCACCTCGGGGGATATCCTGGGTTCCCAGCATAGTCTGCCTGTCTCCGTTGCATAGAAGCAACCTAATTTCCCCTTACTTAATTGGCTTTAATCACTCCAGATAATAGATTAATCTTTTCTCCTCTGGTTTTATGGTGTAAGGCAGTAAGATGGGTACTTTTTTTTTTTTTTTTAGTTTTTATTTAAATTCCAGTTAGTTACATACTGTGTAATATTAGTTTTTAGCTGCAGGTGTACAATATGGTGAATCAACACTTTCCTACAAGGCCTGTGCACAACAACTGCACTCCTTAATCCCCATCTCCTATTTAACCCACCCGCCCTCTGGTAACCATCTGTTTGTTCTCTACAGTTTAGAGTCTGTTTCTTGGTTTGCCTCTCTCTTTTTTTCCCATATGATCATTTGTTTTGTTTCTCAAATTCCACATATGAGTGAAATAACACGATATTTGTCTTTCTCTGACTCGTATCGCCTAGCACACTACTCTCTAGCTCCATCACATCCTTGCAAATGGCAAGATTAAATTCTCTTTTATTGGCTGAGTAATATTGTATTTTTTTACCACATCTTCTTTATCTACTCATCAGTCAATGGACATTTGAGCTCTTTCCATAATTTGGCTACTGTTGATGACGTTGCTATAAACATCAGGGTGAATGTGCCCCTTCAAATCAGTATTTTTGTATCCTTCGGGTAATACCTAATATTGCAATTGCTGGATCATAGGGTAGTTCTATTTTTAACTTTTTGAGGAACCTCCATACTGCTTTCCACAGTGGCTGCACCAGTTTGCACTCCCACCAACAGTGCAAGAGGGTTCCTCTTTCTCGATATCCTCCCCAACACCTGTCATTTCCTATCTTGTTAATTTTAGCCATTCTGACTGATGCATGATGATATCTCATTATAGTTTTGATTTTTATTTCTCTGGTGATGAGTGATGTTGAGCATCTTTCCACTAGTCTGTTGGAAGATGGATCTATATAAACAGAGGATCCAAATTAAAATACTTTCTGTTCTAATCCTCTGGTGATATTTGAAGCATCTGCTTCCATGACCAGATATGCACATTGAAATCCAGAATATGTCCCTATCGAAGCCAGGAACCATCAATACCCTCCACTTGCTAGCTACGTGTCGATCTGGTAGTGATGCATAGTGGTCCTGAGTTTCTGGTTGTCCCTGTTGACAAACAGAGCAATTTTGAGCTTCAGAAAGAATCAGTGGAGTAGACTGATTTATTTATTTATTGCCCATGATAGCATCACTAGAATAATCTCATGACCACTCATCTCAGGTAACCCAAGAAGACTCCTCCAGGAAGTGGATTACAACATCTACTTGTTGATGCTAGGCCACGTCTGGGTTCACAAAAGGGTTTTGCTAATAAGCATCAATATGCCCATTTTTACATTCCCTTTCTGCAAGTTCATAGTGTTCCATAACTTTGCTTGCCATACTGAGATTCATCTTATTATTCTGTTATCAAAGGTCCAGTTTAGGCCAATTCATTGTCTGTGATTGAAAATATGCATAATTCCATCCTATTCTATTGTCATTATCACTTAGTCCCTCCGATGCCGTGAAGAAACCCACTGAGCATATTTACCTTTCCTTTGGGCAAGTTCATTAGTGAAAACTATCAGACAGCAGTCATTCCCAGAGCAACTGACATTCTATTAGAGAAGATAATTTTAGATATTTGTAGATTTTCTGAAATACGTTGTGGTTTCAGGTAGAGAATAAGCCTACGAAATGCTTATCAATGTTCTTCTTTTGGAAATCTATACCATTTATCTCCATAGCATTTTCTACGGTGCCCTGAACAACGCATTGCTATTCCCAAGTCCTTCCTGGTTACGACTTCACATTTTTTATCAACTACAAATTTATTGTTACCAAAATTAAGAATATAAATAATTGCTGTTCCACCAGAATTGCTTACCCCCCTGACCATGCTTTTTTGCAGTCCAGCAGCAAATTGCCCAAATGTGCTGGCAAGTCTGTGACTTCCTTTGGCTATAGCTTGACAATAATAATGTACGACTTGGTGTACCTTAATTTTAGCAGGCTACACCTCACCTTGCAATGTATTACAAAATCCAAACAATGTAATATTCTATTAAACAAAATTGCTAAAACATTACGGATCTTTGATTATAGCAAAAAAATGAATTTTCACACATGGATCAAAATATTGATTCCATTCCAAAACTGGGCAGCAACACGCAAAAGAATGAATCTGGACCACTTTCTTACACCATACACAAAAATAAATTCAAAGTGGAGTAAAGACCTAAATGTAAGCCCTGAAACCATATAAATCCTAGAAGAGAGCACAGGCAGTAACTTGTTTGACATAGGCCATAGCAACTTCTTTCTAGAGATATCTCCTGAGACATGGGAAACAAAAGCAAAAATAAACTATCGGGACTACATAAAAAGAAAAAGATTCTGCACAGCAAAGGAAATAATCAATAAAACTAAAAGGCAACCTACAGAATGGAAGAAGATATTTGCAAATGACATATCCAATAACGGGTTAGTATCCAAAATACATAAAGAACTTAAAAAATTCAACATCTGAAAAACAAATAATCCAATTTTAAAAACATGCAGAAGACATGAACAGACATTTTTCCAAAGAAGACATACAGATGGCCAACAGACACATGAAAAGATGCTCAACATCACTCATCATCAGGGATATGCAAATCAAAACTACAATGAGGTATCACCTCTCACCAGTCAGAAGGCTAAAATCAACAACACAAGAAACAACAAATGTTGGCGAGGATGTGGAGAAAAAGGAACACTAGTGCACTTTTGGTGGGAATGTAAACTGGTGCAGCCACTCTGGAAAAGAGTACAGAGGTTTCTCAAAAAGGTAAAAATAGAGCTATCTTATGACCCAGCAATCACACTACTGCGTACCTACCCAAAGAATACAAGGACAATAATTCAAAGGGATACATGCAGCCCTATGTTTATAGCAGCATTATTTACAATAGCCAAGATATGGAAGCAACCCAAGTGTCCATCAATTGATGAATAGATAAAGAAGATGTGGGAGATAGATATATATATATAGTAAGCAAAGTAAGTCAGAGAAAGACAAATACCATATAATTTCACTAACACATGGAATTTAAGAAACAAAAGAAACAAGCAAAGGGGGAAAATAAGAGAGAGAGAAATCAAGAAATAGACTCTTAGTTATAGAGAATAAAATGATGGTTACCAGAGGGGAGGTGAGGAAGGGGATAGGTTAAATAGGTGGTAGGAATTAAAGGGTACACTTATCTTGATGAGCACAGAGGAATATATGGAAGTGTTGGATCACTATATTGTACACCTGAAATTAATATAACACTGTATGCTAACTAACTGGAATTAAAATAAAAACTTAAATATATATTGGTTCCATTCCATCACAATGTTACTGTATTTCGTGTAATTTTTAACTATTAGAATCTCTGACAGCAGTCCTTAAGCAACAAATAAATGGAGTTTCTTAAGCTAATTTGATAAAATTAAAATAAAAATTAAGGTTTTATTTAATAATAGTATATGTAGCTAGAATACATGTATTATTAAACAGAAAAGGGTAAAATGTGACTGCATATGAATGTAAGCATCACACTTTGAAATTCCTCTAGACTGCTTCTCTATTTACTCTTCTCAATATTCATTCATCTATTTGACAAACGTTCATAAAATATCTACTATGTGCCAGGAACTGGTCTAGTGCTGGGGACAGAGCAGTGAACAAAAATTACTAAAAGCAGGCTTTGCAAGGGCTTAGATTTTAATGTGAAAAATACAAATAAATGACTTAATAATATGACATGTTGCGATATATGCCATAGAGATAAATAGAGCAGAGAATTATAGGGTCAGGACTGCTATTTTAGATAAAATGATCAAAGAATCCATCTCTAAGGAACATTTGATCTGAATACAAATTCTATATCACTCTTCTATTCCAGTTTAATTAACACTAAAATTACAACGTCATGAAAGACAAAAGAGACAAGTGGTCCTAAAAAAGGAACTGATCAACACAGACAAATAGAGAGGGTTAGGTAAGATTACATTCAGGTAAGATCCACTATTTTTGGCACTTGAGGTCATTAGCAAGAGCACTTTCTAGGTAATGTTAAAACAAAAGTTAAATTGCAGTGAGACAAGAAATCTATAGGAGGTGAGGATGAGGAAGCAACATAAAGAGGTAACTCATAATGTTTGTGATACAGGAAATAGACAGGGGCAATCTCTGGAAAGTATATAGAGTAAAGATGTACTTTGAGACAGGGAGACTTCAAAACCTTCCTAGAATGAAGAGCACTATTTTCAGACAAGAATTAATCCTTGGGGAACCTGGAGTGAAAAACTGTCCATCTGGTGGACTGCTCTGGGACTAGAGTTGAATGGACCCAAAAACATTTTACGACTAACCCCTAAGAGCACTTGGGTTGTATTCCCATTGCAATGCCCAAGAAGACCCTGGAGGATGCTTGTTATAAAGTAGGGAGGGCCTGGAGAGCACCACACCAGGATCAGGCATCTCACAGATCTAATTTATACAGTAACCCCAGACTCCAGGGGTGGCAAGCAAGGACAGGAATCTGTTCTGAACAACACAAGGCTGAACACAGGCAGCTGAAGCCAGGAGAGCAGACAGAGCTACAGAAGGCATTGCAGGTCTCTTCCAAGACCTTCTTGAACTAGTAAGTAAACCCGTCAAAGACCTGCACCCTGAGAAATGAGGCACTGGATATCCCACCATCCTGTAGGAAACTCCAGAGATAAGGGGCTGGATATCCCCACCATCCTGTAGGAAACTCCATTCCTCATGTCAGAAGTTAGTCAGTATAGGGGCGCCTGGGTGGCATAGCGGTTAAGCGTCTGCCTTCGGCTCAGGTCGTGATCCCGGCGTTATGGGATCGAGCCCCACATCAGGCTCGTTTGCTATGAGCCTGCTTCTTCCTCTCCCACTCCCCCTGCTGTGTTCCCTCTCTCGCTGGCTGTCTCTATCTCTGCCAAATAAATAAATAAAATCTTTTAAAAAAAAAAAAAAAGTTAGTCAGTATATGCCTTATCTTTGCCTTCTATGGTGCTGCTTATTGGAGTCTTCACCTCTAGTACCTCCCTTCTCTCGGCCTCTTGACTTTGGTAGAGACTAAATCCTGTGACTGAGAAACAGGAGAGAAATAAGACTGAGTTCCAAGACTGTCAGTAAATCAATGATAAACCGACAGGCCTAGAATAATAAATTCTACACCCAAGATTCCTAGAACAAAAAGCAACTTTAAACAAAACATTGCTTTATTACGCTCAAAAAAAGACATACGATTGTTTTTAAAAGACCTCATATTTAATATAAATTGAAGCTGAGTTCTCATTAAATCAACCAAAAAAAACTGAAGATGTTTGCCATCATACTTATTTTACACTGATCATGAATTTCCAACTGTTTCAGTGAGATATGAAACAAAGATTAAGATATATTAATATTTGTAAAGAGGGGAAAATAGCACTGTTTGCAAGCAACTTTTTTAAAAAAAGGATTTGTTGTGCTTTTTTTTTTTTTTAAGATTTTATTTTTAAGTAATCTCTACACCCAACATGGGACTCTAATTTACAACCCTGAGATCAAGACTTGCATGCTGTATGGACTAAGCCAGCCAGATGCCCTGTAAGCAACTTCTTGCTGTACCTAGAAAATCAGAAAAAGAGCATTAAGGGGAAAAATTTAAAAATTGATGATAGCTTAGCAAAATGGATGATACACAAGACAGAAAGCAAAACAAATAAAATTGTGATTTATAAAATAATAAACCCAAAATATTTGGTTTACCAGCAACCATTAATTGGTTGTGATAAGACAGAAAAAACTCACGAAATGTTTAAAAGTAGCACAAGTTTAGCAAAATGAATGAATGCAAAAGGAAATAACAAAAACCAATATAACACTAAAAAAGGTAAATTCACTGGATTTCCATAGGTCATAAGTACACACTGGAATATGTCATGAAAAAATTCATATTCATTCAAAATATCTCAAAATATTAATAATCATAATGAGTGCAGAAGTACAAAATTTTAATAAAAATTTTTAAAGATTTAAACAAAGGCAGGGAAAATCCACATTTGATGAATGAGTAGACTTGATAGTATAAGGATGTCAACTTTTTTTTCCAAAATTAAGCTACAAATTTTGCACACTCCCAACCAAAACTGCTATTTTAGAACTCAATATAGGAAATCCAAGTTTAATCCAGAAAATAAACACATGAAAAAGGACTTTAAAATTAAAGAGAGTAAGTAATAAGGGAATATAGTCCTCTTGTGAATTAAATTTATTATAAAACTAAAATGTTTAACGCAGTTTGATATTGGCACAAAATTAACCAGAAAAAAAAAATAGAAACAATCGAGTGCCCACATAGAACTTATACATATAAAAATTTATTATGTTACGAAAGAGGCATAATAATCACTTGGTAAGACATGTGGAAACCATTGCTTAATTATGTAAAATCACTTTATTTACATACCTCTCTTTAACAGAAAAACTAATTCCATGTAAATAAGTTGCATCACAAAGCAGAAGGTCAACCATTAAAAATTAAAAGTTATAGAGAAGTGAATTCTGGTCAAAATTTTGAGTGAAGACTGGTCTTCTGTAACTGTTTTTTGGTTGAATAATGGAATATTTTGAGAATTTGATGAAAGCTAAACAGTTCCTCTCCCCAGAATAATGTAAATATATATGAAGTTTTTCCATATAAATTTAAGAAATTCACAGATTCCCATGGAGACAACTCATAAATTCTTGATTAAAGAGTTCTATTTAAGTTTATAAGACCTAGAAAGAAAACATTTAAAAATTGTGTAAGGTGCAATATACATATATCCAAATATGTGTGTGTGTGTGCGTATTTTAAAATTTGTAAGCAGTATGTAAAACCAAACAAAATTTGGGGAAAAGATTATAAAAGCCATATGACATCATTTAGTGGCCATTGAAAAAAATTTATATCAGGGGCGCCTGGGTGGCTCAGTCGTTAAGCGTCTGCCTGCAGCTCAGGGCATGATCCTGGCGTTCTGGGATCAAGCCCCACATCAGGCTCCTCCGCTATGAGCCTGCTTCTTCCTCTCCCACTCCCCCTGCTTGTGTTCCCTCTCTCGCTGGCTGTCTCTCTCTCTGTCAAATAAATAAAGTCTTAAAAAAAAATGTTTATGAAGTTTCCCAATGCATCAGAAAATTTATATGTACAATGCTAAGAAAAAGCACGGGATGAGGAATTCCACTTATATGAAACTTCATTAAAAATTTTTCTTTCAGCAAAGAAAAATGCTGAAAATTAAATATTCTAAAATGTTAAAAACCATTACCTTTGCTTGTTGCAATTTCGATTTATGGTTATTTTTCTTAACTTTTTTTTGTTTTCTAAAAGTGCTACTATTCTATGTTTTTCTTATTTTTCTTTTTCAATTTCTTGAGTACTACAGGTTTATTATAATTATAAATGGCATGGGTATTCATTCTTCACAAAGGCAGTGAGGGATGGAGCCTTGATCTTATACTTAATGCCATCAAATGAAGAGAGAGGCAGCAATTTGAAAGGCAATATGGATACTAAATATTTGACAAGGGAAGGTATTACTCACAAATAAAGGTTAAAAAAAAATAAAAAAGAATTCTCAGGTATTGAAGGTTTCCAAAACCATAATGCCTATATGCTTTTTGATACAAACTTTGAAAATAGTCTGCAATAGTTCAATAGTGAACAAAACTGACAATGTGAGAATGAGGCAGACCAAGTATTTAGAGGACCAATAATGAGCCGTGAAACTACTTAAATGAAATGGTCTAAATGTGCGTGATAAATGCCTGCTGCTTTAAACCTACAACCACACAAAACTCTGAAAGTGTTAGGAAGTCTGGTGGTAATCTTTTCTCCTTAAATCTTCTATTAATAAAATTGATGATTTTAAAATATAGCTTAATGTGTGTCTTTAAATTACTTTCATAATCAGAAGAGGAAACAAGTGATACTCCTACAGATACTGACCTTTTAGCTATGATTTGATGCCAGAGACTAAAATTTTGCTGAAGTTTTCTCACTTACTAGTGTTTTCAAAATATGATTCTTATCTAGACAAATCATTCAACCTCCGTATCCTCGTATGTAAATACCAACCCCTGTTGGGTGAAGATTAAATGACATGATTTTTGTCAGAAATCATTTGTCAACCACAGGCACTGTTTAAAAGAAAAACACGGTCAGCATTCTCCCTGTGGCTGCTTGGTCTCCTCCTGAAGATCCCCAGCAATGGAGAAAACACCTCTGCCCTCTAACTTTGGGTTCTTTATAACGTGCAAGTCTTCTGCTGTGTGTCTGCATTCCTCCCACACACACACACACAAAAATCTACCTGGAATTTCCAGAAAACAAAGCCAGTAAATCTTCACTGCTATTCTGCTAAAATCTTTATGTTAGAATCTGTTTTGGCTCTTCTCTTGTTCTTATCCAAACTTTTTTCAAGAGTCAAAGGGGTTGAGGATACATTATGTTAAAAAGGACTTACTGAGTTATTATAGATGAATCCCATACTTCTACACAAATTCTGAGTCTCAGCTGAGCTTATCAGAGCCTATTCTTATTTCCCCTTAATTCACAGATAGATGCTGAGAAGAAGACATCGCATGATATGGATACCACCCTGAGTATGACCAATAGCTCCAGGTTCCAAGTGTCTGAGTTCATCCTCATGGGGCTCCCAGGCATTCATGAGTGGCAGCACTGGCTCTCCCTGCCCCTCGCTCTGATCTACATCTTAGCGCTTGGTGCCAACATCCTCATCTTAATCACCATCCAACATGAGCCTTCCCTGCACCAGCCCATGTATCGGCTCCTTGGTGTCTTGGCTATAGTGGACATTAGCCTGGCTACCACCATCATGCCCAAGATCCTGGCCATTCTCTGGTTTGATGCCAAGGCCATCAGCCTCCCTGAGTGCTTTGCTCAGATCTATGCCATCCACTCTTTTATGGGCATGGAGTCAGGCATCTTCCTCTGCATGGCTGTTGACAGATATGTAGCCATCTGCTACCCCCTTCAGTACCCTGCCATAGTCACTGAGCCTTTTGTGATCAAAGCCACACTGTCCATGGTGCTCAGGAATGGCCTCTTGACCATCCCAGTGCCTGTACTGGCTGCCCAGCGACACTACTGCTCCAGGAATGAAATTGACCACTGCCTGTGCTCTAATTTGGGGGTCACTAGTCTGGCCTGTGATGACATCACTATTAACAGATTTTACCAGTTGGCCTTGGCATGGATTATGTTTGGGAGTGACATGGGTCTGGTGTTTGCTTCCTATGCTTTGATTATTCGCTCCGTGCTGAGGCTGAACTCTGCTGAAGCAACATCGAAGGCCCTGAGTACCTGCAGCTCCCATCTCATCCTCATTCTCTTTTTCTACACAGCTGTTATTGTGGTGTCTGTCACCCAGCTGGCAGGAAGAAAGGTCCCTGTCATCCCCGCTCTCTTCAATGTGCTACACAGTGTCATGCCCCCAGCCTTTAACCCCATGGTGTATGCCCTCCGGACCCAGGAGCTGAGAGTGGGCTTCCAGAAGGTGCTTGGTTTGGGTGCCAATGTGTCTAGGAAGTGAGCCAACTTTCAATGGCAGGGTTTTATAGCTGGTATTACAGAAAGAGCACAGGCTTTGGAGTGCAACAGCACTGGGTTAAAAGTCCCTATCACCCAATTGCTAGGAACATCAATTCAAATTAATTCACCTGTTTTGTACAGCATATACTATGTGCCAGGCACTGGACTGTTCTAAACATTTCACAAATATTAACTCATATAATTGCATACAAATACACTTGTTATTTACATATTTTGCAGATGAGGCAAGAAAGTTGAGAAACTTGCCCAAGGTCAAATGGGAAGGAAGTTGCAGAGTTAGGTTAGAACACAAGCAGTCAGCCAGGCCCCAGACCCCAGGAGAGGCGCTCCATGCACCCCCCCACCACCACCACCGGTTTCATGTATAAAGTACGAAACTAACAGTTTCTGTCTCTCGGAGATGCTGTAAGTATTAAATGAGCTAATGCCCGGCACACAGTAAGCACTCAGTAAAAGCTGTTATTAACAAAGTTCTGTAAGAAATAAATTCCAGAGCAGGTTAAGATGACGGAGGAGCAGGGGACCCCTTTTTCAGCCGGTCCCCTGAGTCGAGCTGGATAGGTACCAGACCAGCCTAAATAACCACGGAATCAGCCTGAGACGCAGGAAGATACATCTGGATCTCTACAAATGAACATCTCCAGCGCTGAGTATTGAGGTACCAAGAAGGGTGCCGTAAAACCGCGCAGATATCGGAAGATAAACGGAAGGGGGAGGGAGCCGCCGTGATCGGGCTCCGGGAAGCGGCAGCCACCTGCACGGGGAAGCGGGCGGACTCATGGATGGCACCCGCGAGAGAGCGGACTGAGACCGGTGAGCCGGGAGCACGCGCCACCAGGCATCTCACGGAACACCAGAATCCCGGTGTGCTCACGGGATCCAGACTGAGACCGGGAGCTTCCTGAGCGCGCGCGGGGCGGCTGGCGGCTGGCGGGCCACCTGCACGGGGGAGCGGGCGGACTCGCAGTCGGCACCCGTGAAACAGCAGACTGAGACCCTGAACCAGGTGCGCGCGCCACCAGGCTTCTCCCGAAACTCTGGAATCACGTTGCTCACCGGGCGAAGACTGAGACCGGGAGACCGGGGCTGCGCGGGTGGCTGGCGGCTGGCGGCATTGAACCCAAGGACATGAGGCAGCGCGGCCCTGGAAGTGAGAGGGGCCGCGCGGGTTCTCCACATCCCAGGACACTGCAGGGTTGAGCAGCACCAACAGTGCACAGAGTTAAAGTGCCAGAACATCAGTGGAGAACGGGCGCAATCCTCTGTTCTGCGTGTGCAGCCTCTGCTGCTCTGACTCTCAGAAGAGGCACAGCAAACCGCCAGAGAAAGCCGCCAGAGAACAAAAGCCTGGAAATACCGGCTCAGAAGTCCCATCCCCATCCTCCTCGCAGGGGACACGGAGACTCTACCCAAACAGGGTTGCCTGAGTATCAGTGCGGCAGGCCCTCCCCCAGAACACAGAAGGCAGGCTGAAAAATCAAGAAGCCCACAACCCGAGGCGCCTGGGTGGCGCAGTCATTGAGCGCCTGTCTTCGGCTTAGGGCGTGATCCCGGCGTTCCGGAAAGGAGTCCCTCATCGGGCTCCTCCGCTGGGAGCCTGCTTCTTCCACCCTCACTCCCCTGCTTCTGTTCTGTTCTTGCTGACTGTCTGTCTCTCTCTCTCAGATAAATAAATAAATAAAATCTTTAAAGAAGAAGCCCACATCTCTAAGATCCCTATAAAACAAGGGGCATGGCCTGGGACCCAGTCAATAATTTGGGCTCTGGACAACCCCGCAACCTCTCATCAGAATGACAAGAAGGAGAAGCCCCCCCCAGCAAAGAAAAGACAGTGAGTCTGTGGCCTCTGCCACAGAAATAATGGATATGGATGTAACCAAATTATCAGAAATGGAATTCAGAGTAACGATGGTCAAAATGATGAGTAGAATTGAAAAAAGTATTAACGAAAAGGTTACTGAGAATATAGAATCCCTAAGGACAGAAATGAGAGCGAATCTGACAGAAATTAAAAATTCTATGAGCCAAATGCAGGCAAAACTAGAGGCTCTGACGGCCAGGGTCGCAGAAGCAGAGGAACGGGTTAGTGAATTGGAGGATGGGTTAATAGAGGAAAAAATGAAAATAGAAGATGGTCTTAAAAAAATCCACGCCCACGAATGTAGGTTACGGGAGATTACTGACTCAATGAAACGATCCAGTGTTAGAATCATCGGCATCCCCGATGGAGTGGAGACTCAATGAAACGATCCAGTGTTAGAATCATCGGCATCCCCGATGGAGTGGAGAAAAAACGAGGTCTAGAAGAGATATTTGAACAAATTGTAGCTGAAAACTTCCCTAATCTAGCGAGGGAAACAAACATTCGTGTCCAAGAGGCAGAGAGGACCCCTCCCAAGCTCAACCACGACAAACCTACGCCACGTCACGTCATAGTGCAATTCGCAAATATTAGATCCAAGGATACAGTATTGAAAGCGGCCAGGGCAAAGAAATTTCTCACGTACCAAGGCAAAGGCATCAGAATTACATCAGACCTGTCTACACAGACCTGGAATGAGAGAAAGGGTTGGGGGAGCATATTTAAAGCTCTTTCAGAGAAAAACATGCAGCCAAGGATCCTTTATCCAGCAAGGCTGTCATTCAGAATTGATGGAGAAATAAAGACATTTCAGAATCGCCAGTCATTGACCAATTTCGTAACCACGAAACCAGCCCTACAGGAGATATTAAGGGGGGTTCTATAAAAGTAAAAAGGCCCCAAGAGTGATACAGAACAGAAAGTCACAGCCAATACAAACAAAGACTTTACTGGCAACATGGCATCATTAAAATCATATCTCTCAGTAATCAGTCTTAATGTAAATGGTTTGAACCATCCCATAAAACGCCACAGGGTTGCAGATTGGATAAAAAGAAATGACCCATCCATTTGCTGTCTACAAGAGACTCATTTCGAACCCAAAGATGCATTCAGACTGAGAGTAAGGGGATGGAGTACCATCTTTCACGCAAATGGACCTCAAAAGAAAGCTGGGGTAGCAATTCTCATATCAGATAAATTGGATTTTAAACTACAGACTATAGTTAGAGATGCAGAAGGGCACTATATTATTCTTAAGGGAAGTATTCAACAAGTGGATATGACAATTATAAATATATATGCCCCCAACAGGGGAGCAGCAAGATACACAAGCCAACTCTTAACCAGAATAAAGAGACATATAAATAAAAATACATTAATAGTAGGGGACCTCAACACTCCACTCTCAGAAATAGACAGAACACCCTGGCAAAAACTAAGCAAAGAATCAAAGGCTTTGAATGCCATACTCGACGAGTTGGACCTCATAGATATATATAGAACACTACACCCCAGAACCAAAGAATACTCATTCTATTCTAATGCCCATGGAACATTCTCAAGAATAGACCATGTTCTGGGACACAAAACAGGTCTCAACCGATACCAAAAGATTGAAATTATCCCCTGCATATTCTCAGACCACAACGCTCTGAAATTGGAACTCAACCACAAGGAAAAATTTGGAAGAAACTCAAACACTTGGAGACTAAGAACCATCCTGCTCAGGAATGACTCGATAAACCAGGAAATCAAAAATCAAATTAAACAATTTATGGAGACCAATGAGAATGAAAATACAACAGTCCAAAACCTATGGGATACTGCAAAGGCAGTCCTAAGGGGGAAATACATAGCCATCCAAGCCTCACTCAAAAGAATAGAAAAATCTAAAATGCAGTTTTTATATTCTCACCTCAAGAAGCTGGAACAGCAACAGAGGGACAGGCCTAATCCACGCACGAGGAAGCAGTTGACCAAAATTAGAGCTGAAATCAATCAAGCAGAAACCAGAAGTACAGTAGAGCAGATCAACAGGACTAGAAGCTGGTTCTTTGAGAGAATCAATAAAATTGACAGACCACTGGCAAGACTTATCCAAAAGAAAAGAGAAAGGACCCAGATTATTAAAATTATGAATGAAAAAGGAGAGGTCACGACGAACACCATTGAAATTGGAAGGATTATTAGAAATTTTTATCAACAGCTATATGCCAATAAACTAAGCAATCTGGAAGAGATGGAATCCTTCCTGGAAACCTATAAACTACCAAGATTGAAACCGGAAGAAATTGATTCCTTAAACAGGCCAATTAATTATGAAGAAATTGAGTCAGTGATAAACAACCTTCCAAATAACAAAACTCCAGGCCCGGACGGTTTTCCTGGGGAATTCTACCAAACATTCAAAGAAGAAATAATACCTATTCTCCTAAAGCTATTTCAAAAAATAGAAACAGAAGGAAAGCTACCAAACTCATTCTATGAGGCCAATATTACCTTGATCCCCAAACCAGGCAAAGACCCCCTCAAAAAGGAGAATTACAGACCGATTTCCCTAATGAATATGGACGCCAAAATCCTCAACAAGATACTTGCTAATAGAATCCAACAGTACATTAAAAGGATTATCCATCACGATCAAGTGGGATTCATACCTGGGATGCAAGCGTGGTTCAATATTCGCAAATCAATCAGCGTGATACATCATATCAACAAGAAAAGACTCAGGAACCATATGATCCTCTCAATCGATGCCGAAAAAGCATTTGACAAAATACAGCATCCTTTCCTGATTAAAACCCTTCAGAGTGTAGGAATAGAAGGTACATTTCTCAATCTCATAAAAGCCATCTATGAAAAGCCTACTGCAAATATTATTCTCAATGGGGAAAAGCTGGAAGCCTTTCCCTTAAGATCAGGAACACGACAAGGATGCCCACTCTCGCCACTATTATTCAACATAGTACTAGAAGTCCTTGCAACAGCAATCAGACGACAAAAAGGGATCAAAGGTATTCAAATTGGCAAAGAAGAAGTCAAAATGTCTCTCTTTGCAGATGACATGATACTCTATATGGAAAACCCAAAAGAAGCCACTCCCAAACTATTAGAAGTTATAGAGCAATTCAGTAACGTGGCAGGATACAAAATAAATGCTCAGAAATCAGTTGCATTTCTATACACGAATAACGAGACCGAAGAAAGAGAAATTAGGGAATCCATCCCATTTACAATAGCACCAAAAACCATACGTTACCTTGGAATTAACTTAACCAGAGACGTAAAGGACCTATATTCTAGAAACTATAAATCACTCTTGAAAGACATTGAGGAAGACATAAAAAGATGGAAAGATATTCCATGCTCATGGATCGGAAGAATTAACATAGTTAAAATGTCCATGCTACCCAGAGCAATCTACACTTTCAATGCTATCCCGATCAAAATACCAAGGACATTTTTCAAAGAACTGGAACAAACAGTCCTTAAATTTGTATGGAAACAGAAAAGGCCCCGAATCTCCAAGGAACTGTTGAAAAGGAAAAACAAAGCTGGGGGCATCACAATGCCGGATTTCGAGCTGTACTACAAAGCTGTGATCACAAAGACAGCATGGTACTGGCACAAAAACAGACACATAGACCAATGGAACAGAATAGAGAGCCCAGAAATGGACCCTCGGCTCTTTGGGCAACTAATATTTGATAAAGCAGGAAAAAACATCCGGTGGGAAAAAGACAGTCTCTTCAATAAATGGTGCTGGGAAAATTGGACAGCTACATGCAAAAGAATGAAACTTGACCACTATCTCACACCATACACAAAAATAAACTCCAAATGGATGAAAGACCTCGATGTGAGACAGGAATCTATCAAAATTCTAGAGGAGAACATAGGCAACAACCTCTACGACATCGGCCAAAGCAACCTTTTTCATGACACATCCCCAAAGGCAAGAGAAACAAAAGATAAAATGAATTTATGGGACTTCATCAAGATTAAAAGTTTCTGCACAGCCAAGGAAACAGTCAGAAAAACTAAGAGGCAGCCCACGGAATGGGAGAAGATATTTGCAAATGACACTACAGATAAAGGACTGGTATCCAAGATCTACAAAGAACTTCTCAAACTCAATACACGAGAAACAAATAAACAAATCATAAAATGGGCAGAAGATATGAACAGACACTTTTCCAATGAAGACATACAAATGGCTAACAGACACATGAAAAAATGTTCAAAATCATTAGCCATCAAGGAAATTCAAATCAAAACCACACTGACATACCACCTTACGCCAGTTAGAATGGCAAAAATAGACAAGGCAAGAAACAACAATTGTTGGAGAGGATGTGGAGAAAGGGGATCCCTCCTACATTGTACCATTGTTGGTACAGCCACTCTGGAAAACAGTGTGGAGGTCCCTTAAAAAGTTAAAAATTGAGCTACCCTAGGATCCAGCCATTGCACTACTGGGTATTTACCCCAAAGATACAGACGTAGTGAAGAAAAGGGCCATATGCACCCCAATGTTCATAGCAGCAATGTCCACAATAGCTAAATCGTGGAAGGAGCCGAGATGCCCTTCAACAGATGACTGGATTAAGAAGTTGTGGTCCATATATACAATGGAATATTACTCAGCTATCAGAAAGAACGAGTTCTCAACATTTGCTACAACATGGACGGCACTGGAGGAGATAATGCTAAGTGAAATAAGTCAAGCAGAGAAAGACAACTATCATATGATTTCTCTCATCTATGGAACATAAGAACTAGGATGATCAGTAGGGGAAGAAAGGGATAAAGAAAGGGGGGGTAATCAGAAGGGGGAATGAAACATGAGAGACTAGGGACTATGAGAAACAAACTGAGGGCCTCAGAGGGGAGAGGGGTGGGGGAATGGGATAGGCTGGTGATGGGTAGTAAGGAGGGCACATATTGCATGGTGCACTGGGTGTTATACGCAACTAATGAATCATCGAGCCTTACATCGGAAACCGGGGATGTACTGTATAGTGACTAACATAATATAATAAAAAATCATTAAAAAATTTAAAAAAAAAAAAAGGACACAAGCAGTCAGGCTCCAGAGTCTCTGCTCTTAACACTTTCTCTCTATTCAACCTTGCTACTAACTTTTAAAAACAGAAATTAAGATGACCAAAAAAAAAAAAAAAAAGTAATGATATCTAACTAAATGAAATTGCATATCACTTGTCCATTAATAAAAGAAAATTCCATTTAAAAGTTGGCAGCAATTTTCCTGTCTAATGGAAAATACAGTTAGTTATACATGTAACTAACAGGGGTTAGTTATATATAAGTCAAGAATTTGACAGGAATTATTTTGTCACTTTACAAACTCTTTTACAACTCTTGAGTTAATCTGCATTAAACACTAAGAAGAATATCCCAATGGCTTTTTGTTAACATTCAACGTTACTTGAACTTCTCAAGTAAATTAAGAAAATCCCTGTGAGGTGCTGCAGTTCATTGGCAGTATAAAGTTCAGCAATCTCCTCAGAGTAGATCTTTCCCCATAAGACAAATGATACAAGTTTGTGGACAGAGAGAAGAGAAAGTTGGTAAAATTATTTTTTATTTAAGGTCAGAATATAGACCAGCAAGGGTGGAATTTTGGCTCCAAAGTGACACGTGAATAAGTTTGGGAAATTCCCCTGACCTACTCACATGGCATTATGGCAGACTTTGGAGAAAAGCTTAACATAGATCAATAAACTTAGAAGCCTCTTCTAGGGTTCCCAGACCCAATTCTAACATGGAGATGGAGGGGAGAGGGTTCCCCCACACACCTGGCCACATGTCTAAGAATTCAACCCAGTTCTGACACTATCTACTGGGAAAAAGCATCAGATTCCACAGGTTAAGGGTTCAGTCCTAGAAGACTGCCCTCACCCCCTGCTTCAGATGCCTAGTTGCAAGTCCTAGACTGTCCAACCTGTGCTCTTGACCAACCAGATACAGACTGGAGGTTCCAATGACCCCTCCTTGGGTTTCAGACACCAGTTACAAGTCCAGGTTGTATAAATCAGAGGTTTCCAGGACCTCTGCCTCGAGTTCCATTAATTTGCTAGGGCAGCTCACAGAGCTCAGAGAAATATTTTACTTACTAGATCACCAGTTTTTTACAAAAAGATATGTCAGGAATAGCCAGGGGATGAGATGCAGTGGGCAAGGTGGCAATGTATGTGTTAAGTGATGTGGACAACAAAGGCAAAAATTAATTAATTAATTAATTAATTAAACTTCCTTATAACTTACAGCCCATTGACAAGTACTTGGGACAGGCAGGGTGACCTTCCTCCAGGAACTTAGCTGCCTTGATGTTAATACTTTGCTAGAGGCAAAGGCAACTTTAGCTTGACATTAGCCCAGATCTCCAGGATCCTGTAAGTCTTCTTTAACATATAAAAATCCCTTTGGAAACTTCCTTTCTCTCTACTTCTGTGTGTTAGCAATCTTCTGTATGTTAGCAATCTTCTTCCAAGCATATGGCCCACTGATATACATCTGAAGGCTCTCATGACTGAAGTTTTACTAGACAGTAGTAAATGACTTTTTCCTAACAACAGCTAGCCCCTCAAGGTCCTGGAAACCTTGCTTCCAAATTCCTTAGAGATACATGCTATTCCCCAATCCCCTCCCAACTTGGAAATATATAATCAGCCACTCCTTACAACCCAGTGCAGCTCTTTCTGCCCACAGGTCCTGCCCCCATGCTATAATAAAACCACCTTTTTTGTACCGAAGACATTTCAAGAATTTTTTCTTGACCATTCATTCATGAACCCCAGCATTTCACATCATTAGGGCACATAGCTTCCATGCCCTCTCCAGGTCAACATGTGTTCACCACCTGGGAAGAGATCTGAACCCACTCCTTTTTTTTTTTTTGAAAGAGAGAAAGGGGGAGAGAGAGAGAGAGCAAGAAGGGAGGAGGGTCAGAGAGAGAGGGAGAGACAGACTCTCTACTGAGCAGGGAGCCCGACATGGGGCTTGATCCCAGGATCCTGAGATTACAACCTGCCCGAACCAAAGGCAGATGCCCAATCGACTGAGCCACACAGGTGCCCCATGAACCCAGACCTTTTGGGGGGGGGATTTCATTACATAGTCATGACTAAGTCATTGGTTATTTCCTGACTCAGCCTCCAGCCCCTCTCCCCTCTGGAGCTGAAAGTTCTAACCCTCTAATGACAAGGTTGGTCCTCCAGGCAAACAGCACCAATCCTTAAATTAAATAAAGGCTTTCCAAAAGTGACTTCATTAACATAACAAAAGAGACCTTTATCTCCCTTATCACAGGAAATTTCAAGGGTTTTAGGAGCTGTGAGCTGGGAACCCTGGGTGAAAACCAAATACACAGGAAAATACATAGGTCATTCAGATGACTAAAATATATATTCCTTACAGGGGCAGCTGGGTGGCTCAGTCATTAAGCGTCTGCCTTCGGCTCAGGACGTAATCCCTCAAGATTTTTTTTTCTGCAGCAGTAACCGAATGCTGAATATGTTCTTTCATATATATTATATATATATATATATATATATATATTCCTTACAAATCACAAAATCACAGAGCCCAAGACTGAAAAACTTAGGCCATTAAAATTCAAGGAATTATCTTTCTTTTAACAGAGTGAGTTAGCAGGCCTTTGTTGTATCTATAGCCAAGGCAGAGTTGGACCATGTGCTTTTACCTATTTGTAACAGTGATCTTAGTAGAGGCTGCTTTTAGGCAAATAGGATTGAGCAATGGAATGTAGAAAGGGCCACAGTGACCACCTGGCTGAATACAGACAGGCCCATCAGGCCACCCACCTCAAAATATCCATAGAGCTTAACTGACCAATGAGCTATTTACAATCAAGCACACAGTTACCAAAAAGGGAAGAATTTCATACATTTCCATACCTCCTCATCTAACCCCTTTAAAAACAGCCCCCATCCACTGCCTCCTTGCAGACAGCCCCTTCTCTGCTGTCCTGTCCGCTGCTCCCCTACAGTGTATTCAATAAACTTCTATCTCCTTTGTCTTGCCTCAGCTGAATCTTTAACCACCTTGCCACTAGCTTCCTCCCAATCATCACCCAACATTTGGGGGCCCCGATCCAATAGGCACAGACACCCCATTTAGACAACACAATCTTGATGAGGGATAGAAGCAGAAAAATGTTCACCTTTAGCCTAGAAGGCTGACCTAGAGCCTACATAGTCCTGATAGGGATTAAATATGCACTAGTTGCTACATTCTTAAAGGGTCTCCTGACTGCATATATTCACCAATAGCTAATGATAAGCACTAGAGAAATCTGTGGAAGTAGTTTTACAAGTAGAAATTCAAAGAAACATTTGTGATCTAATACACACTGCATGTCCCCTCCCTCCTGAGCATTAAGCATATAACCACCAGCTTCATACAGCAAAAAGTACAGCTCTTTCTGCCCAAAGGTCTTGTCCCTGAGCTACTCAAATAAAGCTACTAATTTGCACCGAAGTCTCAAGAACTCTTTCTTGACCCTTCACTCAACTACACCACAACAATCCCATATACAAAGGACAGAAGCGTTGACTGCTGATAACTGTAGTGCACTACTGGATGGGTCAAATTACCTGTTATTCTTTCCACACAGTGTTTGGACTAAGTGCCTGAGATCCTTTGACATTTCAGGGAGAAAAAAATAAGTCCCAAGAGAAAAATACTAGAATTTCTTCTATTCTGGCCATCCAAGAGATTGGATTTCCACTTCCACTAATAGCTAAGAGGATAATTCAGACAAAGACTCCTGGTGAGAACAAGTAGGAATGATAGAATGATAGACAAAGCATCTTTAAATGGATATAGAGAGATTAGAAAACTAACAAAATAGTAAAAATTACATGAGACTTCCTTTAGGTTCCAATTTATAAAGAAAATTTAGAAGTGTCACTCCCAGTCTTACATCAAGAAGAAGCTGGAAAACCAACCACTTCTCCTGGACCCATCGGAGAACTGAGGTCGCAAGGCTAACTGACTTCCTGGGGTTAGAGGGATACCCTTCCTCTGGGTGGGATAAGACTCTAGTAACATCTCTTACTTTATTATAGAGAATGCTCTGGGGTTACTTCACAATGTTAATTTTTCCCTTCCCCCTGCCAGAGCCAGGAGACCCCTTTTGGATCTTCACTGTGAGAATCTGCTGGGATTGCTGGATTTAAAGTGTGGGACCTGCCTAAAACTACAACCCCCAAATATTTCTCATTCTCATGCTAGATCACACTTATACTAAGGATTTGTCAAAATTACCTTTGAAGTACCTACCAGTCTATGCCTTCAGTACCTTCTGCTCCAACTAGCCAGATTCTCTGTATTCACCTGTCTCTCCAAATTAGGGGGTGGCGGTTGCCCTGTAATGTCACTTCTTTGATGGGTCTATGAAAAGTCAATGAATTTCCTTTTTTTCAGCCTTTTTTATTTTAAGGACGGGGTGATGATTCAAAGCTCTTTACACGTCAGAAGTTCTCATATTAGATTATAACTAAGGTACAAATTAAGTATCCATGAGTTCATACTCATATAAGTGATCTAATAAATAAACACATAGGGGAGAATAAACAAACCTCTCATGCAGAAAATTTCTAAATAATTTATGTAGCCTCACCACCCCCACGTAGGTGAAGCATAATTCCTCACTTCTGAAGTGCACAGTGACTTCTTTCCAAAAGTCTGCATTGGCTCTAAGTAGGAAAAGGGAAGGGGGGGAATTAACCACCAAGACATGTATTTTGGATGCCCAGGTTATAGATTTTTATATCCTCTTCCTCAGTACGCTCTGTCAATTAACTAAATGTTAACAGTTTCTCACTAGACCTTTTTTTTTCCTTTTTCACATTAACTGCTCAGATTAAAACACTCCATACTCTGGAGAGTGAGTAAAGAGTAAACAGAAACCACGAGTCATGACTATGAACTGGCCAGCAGAAGGGCACAAAACGTCAAAAAGGGAGAACGTGCTTCCTTACTGTTAGTAAAAAGCTGTCAATTAGGATTCTGTTTAGCTGTTTATAAAGGATAACAGAGTATAGTGGTTAGCCAAATTGGGAGTTTATCTCATGACATACACGTGCACATGCACACACACACACACACACACACACACACAAAATGGGAAACTCCAAAGATGAAAGGCAATTGTGATGGAATTATGGAAAAATGAAAGTCCAGAAGGTGCATGGTAGATTCAGACTGAGAATGGCTGACTAAGAGAAGCAGGGCACCATGAGAAAAACAGCTCAGTGATGAAGGAGTAGCACAATAGAAGTAGCCAGGCAGGTCTCTGCTGCTGCACACATACGCCTGAACCAAGAAATAGGCCAAAAGTCAAGAAACAGTGGTGGGGGTTCCAGAACATTGGAGATTGGGTGATAAAACATAACAGTGACCCACATGGCTATAAATGACAATGCCCCAGGAAGCATGAGGCATAAGCTCAAATATAAATCAAGATATTAGCATACCTCTTATTTCTCTTAAAACAGGTTCCATGAAACAAATACAGCAACATCCCGAGATTGCCTACTGGAAAGAAAACCAACCAACCAGAGATGAAAATATCTTGGTCTAAATTTTACAAAGGTTTCTTCCTGACTATAAGCCCCTGGTCTCCCTTTTCTTTGGGCATTTGCTGCAGAAAACTTGTAATTGTAAATTCTTTCTTTGCCCCTTTGCAGTGTATATAAGTCTTCTCTTAGCCTTTTGCCAGTTTTGCAACTTACGAAATGTCTTTTCCAAGAACCTGGGAACTATCTCCTAAAATGTAAACACTGAAAGAGATAGCATCCCATCTCCCAGACCCCGTAAAGGGTAGCAGCCTAATTTCTAAGGGCACCAATTAGGAAACACAGATGGCCTAATCACAGACAAAAACATTAGCAATCTCAGGAATAATTCAATGTACTTGACACATCCCATTGATCAACCTCCCTGAAGTCCTCCAGTACATTTCCACTTGCTCACCCCAGGGCTTAAGCCCATTCCACCTGACGCCTTACCCCAGCTCAACCCTGCCTTTGGTGTTAGTGGAACTGGGTATCCAGACTTGATCTGTGCTCTCTTCCCCATTGCGGGCATTAGTATAAGAGTAAAACCAACTTCCACTTGCTCATCCTGTCCAGTGCAATTTTATTTAACACCAATACAACCAGATATTTGAGCAATCTCAACACAAAAGAGTGACATTAAGTCAATAAGCAAAACTCACACCTAAAGAGATAGGATAAATTCAACATCATCAATCAAAAACGCTCCTCTCAAGGTAAATTTCTCTAAGCCAACTCTCTACTTCAGGATTCCAAGGACCCATGCCTTCACATCTAGAGGTGGTGACGAGCGCTGTTACTAACTCTAGGTAACTGCACTCTCACTTAGGATCTTACTAGTGACATCCTTATACTAGTCCCTTTGTAAGTAAAGTCTTCTCAAGTTATTTTAATTCAATTAATTTGAATTATTCTATTCAAATTGTTCTAATTTGAGAAATAATTAGTGCTGGCAAGAATGTGGAGAAAAGGGAACACTTGTGCACTGTTGGTGGGAATGTAGATTGGTACAGCCACTATCAAAAACAGTATGGAGGTTCCTCAAAAAACTAAAAATAGAACTACTATATAATTCATCAATTCCATTTCTTGGCATTTACCCAAAGAAAATGAAAACACTAATTCAAAAACATATATGCACTGCCACATTCATTTCAGCATTATTTGCAATAGCAAAGATATGGACACAACTTAAATGTCCATCAAAGGATGCATGGATAAAGAAGATGCAACACACACACACACACACACACACACAGAAATACTATTCAGCCATAAAAACGGAAATCTTGCAATTTACGACGTGATGGACTTTGAAGGCATTATGCTGAGTGAAATTAAGTCAGAGAAAGACAAATACTATATGATCTCACTTATATGTAGGATTAAAAAACAAAACAAAACAAAAAAAAAGCACAACAAGCTCACTGATACAGAGAACAGGCAGAAGCATAGTTGCCAGAGGCAAGAGCGGGGTGGCAAAATGTACGGGAAGGGAGTCAAAAGTTACAAACTTTCAGTTACAAATAAGTAAGTTCTGAGGATGTTACGGACGGTCTGGTGACTAGTTAATAATAGTGTACTGCATATCTGAAAGTTCCTAAGAGAGAGTAACTCTTGAAAGTCATCACGAGAACAAAAAATTGTAAGTATGTATAGTGATGGATGGTAACTGGATTTATTTTGGTGATTATTTCCCAATATATACAAATGTGGAATCATTATGCTGTACACCTGAAACTAATATAATGTTATATGTCAATTATACCTCAATTAAAAAGTTTTTTAAATTACTCTAACTTGAATGGGCCATCTGTTTCCTATTAGTACTCTATCTACTGCAATGCTCATTCAATTAGGCAATATGGAAGTCATTAGCAAAACCAGTTCCAATATAGCAATAGGACAGATTTTAGATGGTCACAGATTAAAAAGGTGAGGAAGTGAGAGTAATACACAAAGATGACTCTTACAAGAGGCTGAGTCAGTGAAAGATCCTGAGGATACAGAGTGTGACTGGGAAGTGCCATGGAAAGACCCAGACACAAGTATGTGCGGTAGAGATATTTGGTGAAGTTCTCAGTCCTTGGAATCTTCAAATATTGAGGTGGAAGATTCAGGAGAGTGGAAGACTGTTGACACAGGACAAGGGGGACACAGTCCCTTCTGCTAGATCACTTGGTTTGAATGTACAAACATGCTCCAACACCAGTGACACATTACGAAACAACTGGAGCGTAACCAGATTTCACCTTTGCCTTCGTGCAATCCAAACACAGAAACTGCATCAAGCTGAGAGTGAGCGTCCTAGGATACACAACACACACACACACACACACACACATACACGCTCCTAACACCCACCAGCTACCTACCCTCAATCACAACTTTCCGTTTGAGTTCAGGCACAGTTCTTTTTATCACTTCAACATAGCTCACAAGCTGCGGCCCTTCCACCCACGTCCACAAGCAAACGTCAAGTCCTTCTCAAAGCCAAGTGTTGTCTTCATTGCAGTATTTGTATTTCCTTAACCAGTTCACATGTGTCAAACTCTGCTAGTTTTATCCTAGTTTTCTATCTTTTTAATGTGTCACTGATAACGTTTCGAGTACTATGCTCCTGACTCCACTTTTCCATAAATCCTGTGGTTTCTCATGTGGATTTTTACATAGCACAGTGATTTTGAAGAACTCCTGCGTCCCATTCCAACACAACTGACTACTTGCTAGAGTGAGTAGGGAGGAAACCAAGCCTAGACAAGAAGGACAAACACACTTCCTTCTGACAATTCAACCTGGCAGAGCTGTCCGCCTGCTGGGTCCTTGTCCTGGGACTAGGTTTGTTCCCAGAGCAACCAAGACAGGCCTCCAAAGTCACTGGGGGCCCTTCTGCTGGAGTGAGACAACCTGCCCCAGGGGCAGTTGGGTGGCACTGAGGAGTGCCATAGGGTGGGCCTGGGGATGGGGGTGGGGGGTCAGACCAAGACTAGGTGATTTCAGAGCTGTGATTCACATCCAAAACTCCGGGAATGGTAGGAAAGGGATACAGCAGCTCCGAGCAACAAAAGGCCCAGCATAGGCATCACCAGCCAGGAGAGGGGAAGCAGCCCAGGAGGAAGAACCAGCCTGGGCCATCTTCATGGCCCCTCCTGCAATAGTAAGTAAAGCAGCCACTGTCATGGACACTGGGAGGGCAATCAATGGAGGCAGTCCCCCTCCGAGGATTCTGTGTCTGCCTATGAATCTGGCGCACTGTCCCTGAATTTCTCAACCTTCCATTGATCTCTTCACCTGGGCAGTGGTTAAGAGCTTTAATCTGGGAAGGAGGGCAAAGAGTTGTGGCTGAGCTCTGACATGGCCATACTGCAGACAGTGGGGGTCTCCAGCCAGCTGAATGTGCGAAGAAAACCCCTTGGCTGCCACAGTGTCAGGCACGCAGGAGGCACTCAGTAAAACTTTGGTGAGTAAATGACCAAGCTAAGTGATTCTTGAATAATGTGTTATAAGGCAAAGATTCCCAAAATAAAAGGATATTTTGAATCATGAGTCTCAATTCTTCAATGATTTGGAACTTTTACAGCATACAAAATACATTCTTAATTGGTTTTATTTGTAGAACACAAAAGCCAACACCGTTCTCAATGTAAAATATTTTATTAAATCAACCAATGGGGGAAAACGAGATTGACTGCTAGCACTATTTTATGTTGTTCTGGTTAAAACAAAGCAGAAAAACATAAATGACAGCTATATTTGGAAAAGAGAGCTCAAAAGTATCATTTTGATAACACGAAGGAGGTCTTACTAGAAAATCAAAGAGAAAAAAATGAACTAAAAATTATTTATAATGGACAATAAAATAGTGAAGCTAATGCAAAGCAAAATACAGAAATCGGCAAGTTTCCAATGTATGAGCAACAATTAATTAGAAAACAGACTCTAGAGGGCGCCTGGGTGGCTCAGTCGTTGAGTGTCTGACTCTTGATTTCAGCTCAGGTCATGATCTCATGGGTTGTGGGATCAAGCACCACATCAGGCTACCCGCACAGTGGGGAGTCCGCTTGAGATTCTCCTTCTTCCCCTATCCCTCCCCCCACTCGCTTACTCTCCCTCTCTCTCAAATCAATAAATAAATACATAAATACATAAGCAAAAATTTAAAAAAAAGAAAAACTCTAGGAAAAAATTCCACTAATAAAACTTCAAATATAGGGTTTTTTTTAAGTTTGAAATATTGAGACATATAAATAATAGCTTTTAGTCACAGATGTAAATGAAAATTTAAGTAAAGTAAGAAACAAATAAAATTGCTGAATAAAAAGGAAAAAAACTTTAATTAAAAATAGAACTACCATATGATCTATCAATTCCACTTTGGGTATTTATCCAAGAAAATAAAAACGCTAATTCAAAAATATATATATACACCCACATTTATCTCAGCATTATTTACAAAAGCCAAGATATGGAATGTGTTAATTTTTATAAATTAGTTTTTGTATTTCATAGGATCCAAATTAAATTTGGATATTTTTCAAATCAACAGAAGAGTTTAAGGTGTTGCTGGCAGTCTAAACATAAGAGTTTTAAAATTTTAAATGTAAAATATTAAGTGGAAAGAAGATCTACTATATGTCAAATTGACATGGAGAACAAAGGCAAAAGAAAAAAATTAAATTTTCTTACAACTTACAGACCATTGGAAAGTCCTTGAGATGGGCAGAGTAACCTTGGAACTCAACTGCCTTGATGTTAATACTTTGCCAAGGGCAAAAGGCAATCTTAGCTTAACATTCTCCCAACCTCCCGGATCCTCTAAGACTACTATTACATATAAAAATTCCTTTGGGCTTTGGTCTTTGGGCTGAGAGGAAGCAAAGGTGCAACTGTCTTCAGTCGTCCAGAATCCAGGTTCATCAGACACCAGCCCCCTCTACCATGCCACCCAGATTCAACCCCAATGAGATCAAAGTCATATTCCTGAGGTGCACCAGTGGCGAAGTTAGTACCATGTCTGCCCTGGCCCTGAAGATTGGCCATCTGGGTCTGTCTCCAAACAAGGTTGGTGATGACATCACCAAGGCAACTGGCTATTGGAAGGGTCTGAGGATGACAGTGAATCTGACCATTCAGAACAGATAGGCCCAGATTGAAGCAGTACCTTCTGCCTCTGTCCTAATTATCAAAACCCTCAAGCAATCGCCGAGAGACAGAATGCAGCAGAAAAACTTAAGCACTGTGGAAAATCACTTTTGATGAGATTGTCAATACTGCCTGAGAGATACAGCACTGATTTTTAGCCTGAAAACTCTCTGGAACCATTAAAGAGATCGTGGGGACTGCCCGGTCTGTAGGCTGCAATGTTGATGGCCACCACCCTCATGACATCAGAGATGGCATCAATAGTGGTGCAGTGGAATGCCCAGCTAGTTAAGAACTACAAAGGAAGTATTTCAATAAAGGATCATTTGAGAACCAGAAAAAAATTCCTTTGGAAACTTCATTTGTACTCCCCAAGTATAGGTTAGCAATCACCCTCGAAGCATATGGCCCACTGATATACATCTGAAGGGTCTCATAACTAAAGTTTTGTTAGACAGTAATAAATGACCCTTTCCTAACAATAGCTAGCCCTAACCCCCTCCCAACTTGAAAGTCTATAATGTGCCACCCCTCACAACTTCAATGCAGCTCTTTCTGCCCATGGGTCCTGTCCCCGTGCTTTAATAAAACAACACTTTTGCACCAAAGACATCTCAAAAATTCTTTCTTGATGGTTCGCTCCAAACCGTAGCATTTCCACATCAAAATCTCATAAATCCAGAGAAGTTTTGCTCACTGTGATAATACCACAATGCACAGACAGAAAATGGAACAGACCTAGTGCATATAAAACTTACTGCACACAAAAGGAGGCATCAGTAGTCAATGGGAAAAGAAACTAAAACTATTGTTTTACCATTTGAAGAAAAATAAAATACAAATATATTCTTCCCACTGTAGATCAAAAGCTATTCAAGATAAATGAGTTACATTTTTTGTAATGAACCATTAAAAACAGGGAAAAAATAATGAAAATAATAATCAAAATTCTGAATTGAAGATGATTTTCTAACTCATTCAAGGTATACTGACTATTTTCCCTTGCTGCTAAAATAACTTGAAAATGTTCTATAGCCATGAAAGATTTGAATAAAAATAAAGACCTCACAAATGGGAAGGTACCGTTATGAAAAGTTAATATGGTGAACACTGATTTCACTTAAGTATAATTATCTAGATATTCAAATGTCAACATATCTGCAGAAATCATGGCAGTTAAATCCAGTACATGTTAAAATTCATTTAAGGAAATACATGGTATTATATATTTTTAAAATAATGCTATTGAAAAAGTCCTACTAAAATCTGGAAGTGGTAGGAAAGTTCTTATTGATTTAATCATCTTACGTATCTCAGTATTAAAAAATCAATAAACCAAAAACTATAGGTTTTAATATGTTTTCAATTTAACTTTTATAATCAAAAAGGGAAAAAAAGGTTGTACCTGAAAAGAACCATTTTTATTAAGCCATCAGCCACAGTTTAAGGAATTTGCATAGCAGCTAAATACAGAATACTAAGATTGTAGCTCCAGCACATTTATCATTTAAGACTGTAACCTCAAATAAATCACTAAACTTCTGTGAACTTCGATTTCCTAAAATTTGAAAAAGGCGTCTTTCAAAGAAGTTTTTGTGAAAACATCTAAACCCTATCCAAAATAAAACTATTATGATAATTCCTGTTTTGATTTCTTGTTCTTCCTTGGAAGACCTCCAAGAAGGGCCATATCTATTCTGTCCTTAGTGTTTACCTCCTGAGAAATCAGAATATTCATGACTGTGTCTCCTGCTTTGTCTATATCCTCTTGCTCCACGTAGAAAAACGCCACTAAGTGACAAGAAGCCTATAACTGATTCCCTTATGACTATTTCTTCTGTAGTCTTCCTTTTAGGGCTTATTTTGGCCATTTCAGTTACTCTCTTCTGAACATTTTCCAGAGACAAGAGACATGGTGTAATATCCTGATGAAAGGGACTATGAGTAAATCTTATATCTTTAAATTAAATCTGAATCTCAGCTGAACACTTAATCAAGCTTCCTTCTTCTTTCCCTCTATCTACAGGCAGACACTACCAATTCAGAAGCTCCAAGATATGGATATCTCCCAGAATGCACCCAACAGCTCAAGATTTCAAGTGTCTAAGTTCATCCTGATGGGGCTCCCAGGCATTCACGAATGGCAGCACTGGCTCTCCCTGCCCCTGGCTCTGATATACCTCTTAGCTCTTGGTGCCAACATTCTCATTGTGATCACTGTTCACCATGAGCATAACTTGCATCAGCCCATGTATCAATTCCTTAGTATCCTGGCCATAGTGGACATTGGCTTGGCTACTACCATCATGCCCAAGATTCTGGCCATCTTCTGGTTTGATGTCAAGGCCATTAGCCTCCCTGAGTGCTTTACTCAAATTTATGCTGTTCACTGTTTTATTAGCATGGAGTCAGGCATCTTCCTCTGCATGGCTGTCGATAGATATGTAGCCATCTGCCACCCACTTCAGTACTCCTCCATAGTTACTGAGGCTTTTGTGGTAAAAGCCACAGTGTTCATGGTGCTTAGGAATGTACTGCTGACCATCCCAGTGCCTATACTGGCTGCCCAGAGACACTATTGCTCCAGGAATGAAATTGAGCACTGCATGTGCTCCAACCCAGGGGTCACTGGCTTGGCCTGTGATGATATTACCATTAATAGATTTTATCAGTTGGCTTTGGCATGGGTCCTTGGTGGAAGTGACATGGTTCTAGTCTTTATTTCCTATGTTCTGATCTTTCGCTCCGTGCTGAGGCTGAATTCTACTGAGGCAATCGTCAAGGCTCTGAGCACCTGCAGCTCCCATCTCATCCTCATCTTCTTCTTCTACACAACCATTGTCGTCGTGTCTATAGCCCATCTGGCAGGAAAAGCAGTTCCCATCTTCCCTGTTCTTCTAAATGTGCTCAACATTGTCATCCCCCCTGCCCTCAACCCTATGGTATATGCTCTTAGGGCCCAGGAGCTCAGAGTAGGCTTCCAGAGGGTGTTTGGGTTAGATAAGAATGTATCCCAAAAATGACACAAACTTAAAGAATGTGATATGTCACATTACAAAAGAGCACAGGTTTTGAAAACCAACAGACCCAGGTTGCAGTCCTATTTCCCTCTGTCATTATGAAATATAATTTTTTAGCTAACATATGAACAAAAATTCACACTGTCTAGAAATAAAAAGTTGTAAACAAACAAATATGAGAGGTAGTTCCTGCCTAAGGGGAACTATATACACTGTTTTTAATGGGAGCAATTCACATTTAAAAGTTACAAGAGTGGAAATAACTCAAACATGCATCAGCTGATGAATGGATAAATAAAATGAGGTATATCCATATCTTGGAATATTATCCAACAATAAAAAGTAAAAAAGAAGTAAAAAAAAAAAAAGGAAGTACTGACACATGCTACAATGTGGGTGAATCTTTAAAACATTATGTTAATTGAAAGAAGTCAGACATAACAGGTCATATATTGTATAATTTTATTTATAGGAATTGTGTGTAATAGGCAAATCCATAGAGATAGAAAGTAGACTAGTGTCTGTCAGGGGCTGGGGATGTTGGGTGTGGGAAAATGGCAATGATTGCTAATGGATAACATTTCTTCTGTGGTGATGAAAGCGTTCTGGAATTATATAATGGTGATGGCTGCACAGGTCTATGAATATACTAAAAACCATTGAATTGTATACTTCAAAAGGGTAAAACGACAGTATGTGCAATAAGTTTCTATTCTTTTAAATGTTGCCAGATGCTTGTCTAACATTGAAGGCAGCAGATTTTCTTTCTTCTAGAGATCAGTATAATAAAAATTAATTGTATACGGCAGAATGTAACATAAGTTATTTTGTGATTTGACAAAGCCTGACCTCTCTCACTGTATGTGGAGGGACCAAGAAAGCTTTCTGGAAGAAAAGTAATGAGATCACCTACCCCCATAACCACTTCATTTTGGATTTTAATATAATATGACTTTTCCCAAAGAGTGGATGATGATCCCAACAGACTCTAGACCTTCCCTGCATCAAAAATCATAGAAAATCCCAAAAGGGGAAATCTCACCATAAGCAAAGAGAGTGAGAGAGAGAGAGTGCTGGGAGGCCGTAGAACTGATGTCCTGGGACCAGTGTCAAAATGGACAAAGGAGAGTTGCCAGATTTAGCAAATAAAAATACAGAATGTCAGTTAAATTTTAATTTCAGATAAATGGCAAATAATTTTTTAGTAAAAGTAAGTATCATGCAATATTTGGTATCTATTCATAGTTATAAAATTATTCATTGCTTATCTGAAATTCAAACTTAACTTGGTGACCTCTATTTTATCTGGAATTCCAGATAAAATAGGTAGTAGATTGCTCACAGGTCCCCACATGGCTGAGGCTGGGACTCTCTGACTTAGTCTCTCCATCTCTGTGGGAAGACTTGGGAAGAGTATTAGTCCTCAGACTAAGCAAGTAAGTGCTAGCTAAAGGGCTGTCAACTCGGGAGTCTGACTGTGGAGTGTGTTTGGCCAAACATAATACTGAGGAAATGTAGTCATCCTACCACAAAAGAATTTTTAGGCAATACAAAATAGTATGGCAATGAGGGGAGGTCATAAATCTTCTTCCCAGGAAACAACTATAAAATTAGAAAGAATTATCAGAAATACTCATATCATGGTTCTGGACACCAACCAGTGGAAAAATCACAAACTGAGAGGCCCTTATTGAACAATGGCTGAATATTGAACAAGACTGTTGCTCTTGCCTGGGTGGCTCCCATCTAACCTCCTCCAAACCCAGCTTGGTCAGTACAACAGTCTCACCAGGGAAAGACTGGGTATAAAATCAGTAGCTTCACTGCCAGAAGGGGCTGACTTGATTCGAAAGGAAGAGTGGAAAACCCATATCCAGTGCTGAATGGGAAAGCCCTGTAGTCATCCTAGACAGAGGATGACGTCCTGGTTGGAGTTAGCAGCAGACTGGAAGACTGGCCAGAGGTTGGCAGGGAGATACTAGCAATGAGAGAAGCTTAGAGGGTTTGATAAGCTCTTCACACATGCCCAGCTGACTGGAAGGTTGTACAGACATTCAAGGGAGAACCAAGAGAGCCTAAACTCCCCACACATCCTGAACTGTCCAGAAGCTGAGTACACGTGCAGAAGACACTTGTGGAAATGGATGGAAAATTAAAGCAGGGGCAGACTGGACAACTGCCTGAACTTCGAACGTGCTTCCCACGCTGAACACAGACCCACAGCAGAGGAGACAACTATTACTGGCTCAAGGTATTTTTTTTAAGATTCTTTTTTTTTTTTTAAAGATTTTATTTATTTATTTGACAGAGATAGAGACAGCCAGCGAGAGAGGGAACACAAGCAAGGGGAGTGGGAGAGGAAGAAGCAGGCTCATAGCAGAGGAGCCTGATGTGGGGCTCGATCCCAGAACTCCGGGATGACGCCCTGAGCCGAAGGCAGACGCTTAACCGCTGTGCCACCCAGGCGCCCCTAAGATTCTATTTATTTATTTGACAGAGAGAGACAGCGAGAGAGGGAACAAGCAGGGGGAGTGGGAGAGGGAGAAGCAGGCTTCCTGCCAAGCAGGGAGCCCAGTGCAGGGCTTGATCTCAGAACCCTGGGATCATGACCTGAGCCGAAGGCAAACGCTTAATGACTGAGCCACCCAGGCGCCCCTGGCTCAAGGTATTTAGACACAACATCTGATAAATCACTGGTGGCCCACTAAGCTATGCAGACACAGGGAAACCCATTAAATTCCAGGCTTAATAGTAAAATTTTAAGTTTTAAAAATATCTGAGCAGAGAAGTCAGGTGAGCACTGTGAGAGAGGGGTTTCACAGATGCCAGGAAAAGCTCCTCAAAACAAACAAAACAGCAACAACACTGGGGGAGGGGGGGAATCAGAAAAAACAAAAACAAAAACCTTATTTAAAATGCCGAGCTTTAAAAAGTTGTTTTTTTAAGTAGGAGACATGTAGAGAAAGAAGAAAGTATGACCCATGGGGGGAGGGGGAGCAGTCATCAAAACGGACTCTCAGCAGACCTAGTATTGTGTTTCTCAAAGACAGGCTTCAGGGCAGCTATTATAAATATGTTCAAAGAATTAAAGGGAAACACACTTAAAGAATTAAAGAAAAATATGAGGACAGTGACTCTACAAGCAGAGAATCTTGATAAAGAGATAGAAAGTACACATATTAACCCATGGAATTCCTGGAGTTGAAAAGTATGATAACTGGGCCGGGGTGGGGGTGGGGGGAACTAACCAGAGAGGCTCAGCAGCAGATCTGAGATGGCAGGAAGAAAACAAAAACAAAAACCAGTGAACTTGAAAATAAATCAAGGGAAAGTATACAATCTGAACTACAAAGAGGAAAAAAAATGATTAAAAAAAATGAACAGAGACTCAGAGACCTGTGATACAACAAAAATACCAACATATGCGTAATGCAGTTCCCAGAAGGAGGAGAGAGAGCAAGAATGGGGCAGAAAAACGCACTGAAGAAATATTGGTCAAAAACAATTTATGTGGGGCACCTGTGTGGCTCAGTTGCTTAAGCGTCTGCCTCTGGCTCACGTCATGATTCCAGGGTCCTGGGATGGAGCCCAGAGTCGGGCCGTGCTCAGCGGGGAGCCTGCTTCTCCCTCTCTCTCTGCCTCTCCCCCAGCTTATGCTCTCTCTCTCTCTCTCAAATAAATAAATAAAACCTTTTTAAAAACTGTATGAAAAAACAATAATCTACATCTCAATATCAGAGTCCCAACTATGATAAAAACAAAGAGATCTGCATCTACACATGTAAGAGTCAACCTTCTCAAGACAAAAAGAAAAATCTTGAAAACAGCATGAGAAAAATAACTCATCACAAACAAACACAATGTACAATTAATGATGACTCCTGGAGGCCAGAAGAGAATCAAATGACATATCCCAAGTTCTGAAAGTTCCTGATGTCAACCAAGACTCCTATATCCAGCAAAATTACCCCTCGAAAATAAAGCCAAAATAAAAACTATCATAGACAGAAAAAAAAAGGCTGAGAAAATTCACTGCCAGCAGACTTGCCTTCTAGGAAATACTAAAGAAAATCATGGAGGAAAGGATTCCTCCTGAATCCACAGGAGGAAATGAAAAATATAAAAATGTTAAAGATGCAGGTAAATATAACGACTGTATAAATATATGTATTTTTTCCTCTCAAAAGTTCTTTAAAAGACATAAGACTATATAGACCAATAATAATAACACTGTATTGGTGGGTTTGTAACACAAAGATATAATATTTATATCACGGTGAGAACAAAGAAGGAGGAGGTAATGTAGATTTATTAGAACAAAGTTCTTATGTTTTATCAGAATCAAGTTTTTATTCATGCAAATTGTGATAAAAAAGAGAGGTGCATCCTTTAAGCAATATCTAAAAAAATAACTAAAACGTGGTTTAAGAATCAAAGGATTAAAATGGTACACTAAAAATATTTATTTCATGCAAAATAGGTAAAAATGGTAGTAGAAGAGTAATAGAGGAAGAAAAATCAGAGGAACCTGAGACACACAGAAAACAAAAAGCAAAATGGCATATATAAATCCAAACATGGGAACAATAACATCAAATGTGCAGGGACCGAACACTACAATCGAAAGTCCTCTGAAAGTACAAACAGTTTGAAATTTACAAAGTAAAAATATAAGCTATAAAAACAGAAATCGTAAGTGCTGGAGTGACTATATTAAAGTCAGATAAAATAGACTTTAAAACAAATATTTCTAGAATCATTTAATAATGCTAGAAGGACCAATAACTTAGAAAGATACATCATCTATAAATGTTTGGCACCTACCAATACAGCCCCAAAATGTATGAAGTAAAATCTTACATAATTGAGAGAAGAAACAGCTCAACAACAGTTAGGGATTTTAATATGCCAGCAACAATAACTGATAGAATAACTACATGGAATATCAGCAAGAATACAGAAGACTTGAACAACACTATAGACCAACTTGATTATAATTGATATTTATATAACACTCCACCCAATGACAGCAAAATACCCATCTTTTCAAGTACGCTTAAATATCCTCCAGGATAGACCATACACTACATGATAAAACCAGTCTCAACAAATGTTATATATATATATATTAAAAGACTGAAACCATACAAAATGGTTTTTTTTAATATTTTACTTATTTATTTGACAGAGAGAGAGAGCACAGCAGGGGGAGTGGCAGGCAGAGGAAGAGAGAAGCAGGCCCCTGGCCTACGAGAAGCCCAATGTCGAGCTTGACTGACTGAGCCACCCAGGCGCGCCCCCACACAAAATGTTTTCTGATCCCAACATAAATTAGAAATTCAAAACAAAAAAATCTGAAAATCCCCAGGTTTTTAGAAATAAAATTACACATTTCTAAGTAAACTATAGGATATATATATATATATATATATATATATATATGGAATCATAAAATATTTTAAATTAAATGAAAATTAAAATGCAACATATGAAAACGTATGGAATGTATCTGAAGCATGCATAAATGGAAAACTGTAGCTTTATTCTTTTTCTTGAAAACTGTAGCTTTAAATACCTATATTTAAAAAGAAGAAAAATCTCAAATGTGTAATCTGAACTTCTATTTTAAGAAATTAGGAGATAGGGTGGGGCGCCTGGGTGGCGCAGCAGTTAAGCGTCTGCCTTCGGCTCAGGGCGTGATCCCGGCGTGATGGGATCGAGCCCCACATCAGGCTCCTCCGCTATGAGCCTGCTTCTTCCTCTCCCACTCCCCCTGCTTGTGTTCCCCCTCTCGCTGGCTGTCTCTATCTCTGTCGAATGAATAAATAAAAAATCTTTAAAAAAAAAAAAAGAAATTAGGAGATAGGGCACCTCCCATCCCCTCCCCAGCTCCCTCCTCCTCCCCCCCATTAGTGCTCTCCCACTCTCTTTCTCATAAATAAATGAAATCTTTAAAAAAAGAAAAAGAAAGAAAGAAATTAGGAGAGGAATTAAAACCAAAGCAAGCAGATGAAATAATCAAAACAGAACAGAAATCAATGAAATAGAAAACTTAAGAAGACTAAAATAAAATAAATAAAACCAGTAATCTGTCCTAAATAAAGAAAATCCATAAGACAATCTGAATTTTATTTAGAAAAATATGCATTGCATCACTACTCAAAAAATAAAATGCATTCCATAAAAAGCTTGTCTACAAGACTTTATAGTTACAGGGGTGCCTGGGTGGGTCAGTCGGTTGAGCACCCGACCCGGTTTCTGCTCAGGTCCTGATCTCATGGATCATGGGATTAAACCCCAAGTCAGGCTCCAACCTCAGCGGAGTCTGCTTGGATATTCTGTCCCTCTGCCTTTCCCTCCCCTGACTCTCTCTCTCTCATCAATAAATACATCTTTTTTAAGAAAAACTATAATTACAAGGAGAAATTCTCATGGAATAGTATTAATTTAAAAAGAAAACTATAAACTATCTTCAATAAAACATCTCTCTCTCCTCTCTTCTCTCTCTCCCTTTCTCCCGTATTTACTATTTTATACGTTTTGGTGAAAGAATGATAGAGATTTTGGGGTGCCTGTTTGGCTCTGTTGGTAGAGCATGTGACTCTTGATCTTGAGGTTGTGAGTTCGAGCCCCATGTTGGGTGTAGAGTTTACTTAAAAAAAAAAGGATTAAAAAAAAAAAAAAGAATGACAGAGGCTTTTTGACTGAGGGTGAGATGCTGGTGATGAAAGAGTAAACAAGCAAGACGTGACCTGCCCCCCATACTGTTTACAGTCTGAAAGGGAATATACAGTAAACACATAAATACACGTAAATACAGAAGTCTCTAAAAATCAAGAGATACAGATCCTTTGCCTTTCTGCCTCTGATCTGCCACATAACTGTAGCTGACAGTTAGCTTTCAGGAGCTGCTTTTCTGAAAAATGTCCTCCCTAATCACATAGCTGACAAGGAGGCGCCCCTCCTTCCTCACAACACTTTGGTCTACGAGTAGGCACCTGACTCCAACTGAGCCAAAGAGGTCCTTCTCCCAAATTTTTATGCAGTCACTCTCCAGTGGACAAAATTTTTAAATATAATTCTCAGAAACTGTATTTCCAGGCTATAGAGAGAACCAGTCTATAGTATGATACATAACTACCACACAGAGAAAATAGAGATGATAGTTGGACAGGGCTAGTTCCAGCCCTTCCTATGGTTTAATGTCTTTGCCCTTCCTACAGTCTAGCTTTTAAATCTCTCCTTCAAGCTAGAGGTTCCTATTTTGCTTACAACCTGTGTTCTGTTTTGGTCAACTTCAACCCAAAAGACAGAACAGTGTCCTTTGTGACTTACTTAACTGCCCTATTTTTTTCTCATTTGTACATTGGGAATAGTCCCTGTTTCCCTATGGAACAGGATATTGATAAAATAAAAAGGGAAGACAATGTGCCTTGAATGTGCAATCCACATAGAGGCATTTAAAGTTATTTTGCAATAAGCAGAGAAAGACAACTATCATATGAATCTCTCATCTATGGAACATAAGAACTAGGATGATCAGTAGGGGAAGAAAGGGATAAAGAAAGGGGGGGTAATCAGAAGGGGGAATGAAGCATGAGAGACTATGGACTATGAGAAACAAACTGAGGGCTACAGAGGGGAGGGGGGTGGGGGAATGGGATAGACCGGTGATGGGTAGTAAGGAGGGCACGTATTGCATGGTGCACTGGGTGTTATACGCAACTAATGAATCATCGAGCCTTACATCGGAAACCGGGGATGTACTGTATGGTGACTAACATAATATAATAAAAAATCATTATAAAAAAAATAAAATAAAAAAATAAAGTTATTTTTCAATAAAACTCAAAACCTGGACAAATGTTTCCACATAGTCTTTGAGTGGAGACTAGATGACTGTTTTCTGTTTTTATCTCTCTAATGAAATTGTAAACAAAACAGTATATCTAGCACAGGACTCTGCACCCCACAGCTGCCTAACAAAAATTTGTGTGTCATAGGACAGTAGTAAATGTAATCTTTCCCTGTGTCTCAAAAAAAAAAAATGCTCTGGACCACTCACTGAGGGGAGCCTTCAGGAAGTTTATGGATGAATCCATACTTGGGCATTAGCTCCTCAGAGGACAGATTTTGGATGGATGTGGGAGCAGTGGTGGGAACATGAGGGGATCAGCCAGAGTGGTTCAATGCAGGGCAGGACATGGAGGCTGGAAACCCACAACAGAGCCACGAGTAATCGGCCTTTACATTGGGATGGGTAAACATGAGAGGCGGCAGTAAGAAGACAAGCTGCATCCTTTTCCAGCAGGTCAGAGTGACTCTTCCACCAGTGATCAGGAATTTCAGACTCCAGAGTGTAGGGAGAAGAGACAGACAGTCACGGAAGAAGCCTCGAGATTAACGCAATCTTTCATGGGTCCACCTGGCAGGAGCATAAGAATAATAGCAATGCCCTATACAGAGTATTTGGCAGCTTAAAAATTGCCACAAACACCATCTCATTTAATCTTCATAAAATTGTTAGTTAGATATGTTTCTTGACATTCAAAAATTCCAAGAATCAGACTAATTCAGTGACTGTATTAATAATACAAGTTCAAATTTTCGCATATTTAACACAACGAAACATTATTTGCTATTCATACAGAAAAGAAGAAGACAATGATATTGCAGGTTGAATGAGACAACTAACGGCTTTCCTCCCAGGGTTATTTTCCACAGCTTTATCAGATATAATTGACATGTAACACTGTGGAAGTGTGAGGTGTATAATGTGTTGCTTTGATACACTTTTATATTACAGAATGATTGCCACCGTAGTGTTAACTAACACCTCCACCCCATCACATAATTATCATTTCTTTTTAGTGGTGAGAACATTTAAGATCTACTCTATTAGCAACTTTCAAGTATATAATACAGTATTATGAGCTGTAATTACCATGGTGTGCGTTAGATCCCCAGAACTTACTTTCTTATAACTGGAAGTTTGTGTCCTTTGACCAACATCTCCCCATTAACCAGCCTCCCTGCCTCGTAATCACTATTGTACTGTTTCTATGAGTTTGGCTTTTTTGGATTCCACAGATAAATGACGTCATACAGTATTTGTCTTTCTCTGTCTGACTTCTCTCGGTGATGCTTTACCCTTCTGCCTGCCTCTTTCATTTATGAGGGCCCTTGTGATGACATTGGCCCCACCCACATACTTCAGAAAATATCTGCTGGTTAGCAACCTTAATCCCTCTTTGCCACATATCCTAATATAATCGCTTCTGAACAGTAAGAAATGGCTTTTTAAAGCTTCAAGCAAAATTTCTCAGTAAACTAAATTGCCTAAAGATAAAGATCGTGTTATGAGTGTGCTCTGCAATAAACATCTCAGATAAATAAAGCAGCTGAGGGCAAAGGTCAAATTAAAGGTAGTACCTTCCCACTAAAGGCATCAGAACCCCAAATTAGCCTCCATTTGGTTCAGAGACATACATGGAAGTGATAAAGGGAAAAATAGAGAAAATTGGAGAATTACGTCTTAATAAGATTTGGGGTATGTTTAGTGGCACATAAGTGGAACCAAATACATAAGAAACATGGGTTTTTAATCAACATATATTGCCCAAAAAACCAAGAGCACAGCTGAGAAATCCCTTGACTATTTAAGAGTTAACCTAACTCTTGGGACCCAACATTTCTTCACCAGAAAATGGACTCAGAAAACTCATTGTCCCCAAGAAGGACATATTCCCCAATTCCCATTTTAGATACGACCTAAAAAGATAATAGAAAAGAAAGAAGCTTCCAGAGAGATGTTTCCATGGATCACAGTGAGGAATGGACACAAGAGTTTCCATTAGAGAGTCTATCAAGAAACTTCTCCCACCCACCAAACCTCCCAAAAAAGAGAAACTTCTCCTAAACCCAGGGCACAGAGCCTTCCCAGTGTCTACCCAACGGCAGCGTCAAAACTGGTAGGAGTTACTGACCACTGTGGGCCTCATATTCATCATCTTTCCAAATGGGAGAAGTTATTGCTGTTAAATGTCCCTGTGACACTATCATATATTTAGTAAGGGGGTGAGGAGTAAGCAGGTAAATTTCCTTTTAAATCATAGGCCTCTAGGCCAAGAAGAGCCCCCAAACAAATCTGATGGAGAAGTTCTTGTGTATCACCTGAAGACCCTACTCTTAAGGGGGGCGAAGTGCCTGGATAGGACTTTGGGGATTCTCCAGTGGAGATGATTTGAATGTGGTCTAACATGGGGGTAAGAGAACACAGAAATATTAAGTGATCAAAGGCATGGATGGATCAAGTGCACAGACGATGCGCATTCACTGCAAACCCATGAGCTCCCCTACATTTCCCACCTCCCCTTGCAGCTGAGTTGTGGCCTTGTTAAAACAACATACTCACCAAGGAAAATGTGAGCAAAAATGACAAACCACTTCAACACCAAGGCAATTAATAATTGGAGTGCCTCACCTTTCCCTCTCTTTCCCTGCTTTTGCAACTTAGAGAAATGCACATTGATACGACAACACTTCACAAGACAGAGGGATCCAGGATTCCTGACTACCTGATGGAAAATAGATTCTGTCGATACACACTATACTTTAAATTAGAGAGGAATGAACTTTGTTTTGTTAATTAACTGAAATAAAGCATAGCTTAAACTATCCTAATACAGACATGTTTATTTTGAGATGCCTACAAGACGTATAACTGGAGGTGTCAAGAAACAGTTGAATATATGAATCTGGATTTCAAAGAAAAAATCAAGGCTGGAGATACCAATGAAACTTAAAGCCATACAACTGTCTCTAATTCGGGGGGAAAGTATGGATATAGAAGACATAGAATCATAGATACTGGCTTACATCCTCTTTTTAACATGTGAATATTTGTGTGCTGTATCATATTCTCTATTGTCAGTGTGGACCCCATAACTTGTTCTTCGTTCATGTGTCCAACTCAGACAACTAACTCTCTAAGGGCAATGCCTGTGTCTGTGTCACTCAACCCATTTCCTGCATGAGTTAAGAAATTTCTTTAACATAATAATGGTGATAGTTCTTTACATATAAAATGTAATCAATGCCAACCTTAGTCTTTTTCAACATTTTAATTTTTTAAAGCATTCTTTTGTATCTATTACCTAAACTGATTCATACAGCAAACTTGTGGTTATGATGGCAGTAATTTGGAGATGTTGATGGCTATCATAAAGTCTTGGGAGGTAAGCAAAGGCAGAGCAGCCTCCGGAAATACTGGAAATCTCACATACATCAAATCTAAAAGGTCTTCCCTGGGTAACAAACTTCAAGTTAGAAATTATAGCTAACATTGAGAGCCCACTAAGTGTTGAGCAATGTACAAAGTAGTTTATAAATTTTAATCCGTACAAAACTCTTACAGCATAGGTACAACTGAGTCTATGTTATAGGTTAGGACTAAATTTCCAAATGGTGGGAACCTAACCATGGTCAAAAATCAGGAAGTAAATGAACTAGGATTTGAATCCAGATACATTTTATTCCAAAGCCTATGTACTTTCTGCTTCAGTACACTAAAGTGCCTAAACTTGAGAACTTGGTTGCTAAGTTCTTTTTTCTCCTGCTGGTAAGAGAAAACTATGAAAGAAACATAGACTTTCTCAAGACTTCTCCACAACAGATAACATGTGAGCCATACTATCCCTGATTTGCTTGGTTTTTCTCCATAGATGATGGGAGTAAGCATGGGGGGAATTAACACATAGAGAGAAGGATGTGGACATGGTGGGGGATATTTTTGCCAAGTGGGTGGGTTAAGAAAGTAAAAAAGGATGGGATGAAAAAGAGGAGAATGATTCCAATGTGGGAACCACATGTATTGAGAGCCTTGTGCTGGGCATCCTGGGAAGGAAGTCTAAACACAGCTTGGAGAATCGAAGTGTAGGAAATACCAATGAGAGCAACGCCTACCAAACCAGATGCCATCGGCATGGAGAAGCCATACCAGATATTGACAGTGATGTCACCACAGGCCAATCTGGCCACCCCAGTGTGCTCACAATATGAGTGGGGGATGATATTAGCTCAACAGTATGGCAGCCTCTTCAGCAGGAATATGATAGGGAAAGAGTCCCAGTGCTTCGTCCCCAGATTGCCAGTCATTTTTCCAATTGCCATAGGAGTTAAGATGGCTGTGTAGATCTCAAGGGAGTACAAATGGCCACATAGCGGTCAAATGCCATAGCCAACAGGATACCTGACTCAGCCACAAAGGCAACATGGATGAAAAACATCTGAGTGATGCAGGCATCAAAGGCCATCTCCCCAACATGAAACCAAAAGATACCCGGGGCCTTGGGAATGGTGGTGGTGGACAGCAAGATGTCAGTGCCAGCCAACATGGATAGGAAGATATACATGGGTTCATAGAGGGTTTGTACACTGAAGACAAGGATGAGGACTCCATTTCCCAATACTGCAGTGATGCACATGAGGCAGAAGGGGAGAGATAGCCAGGTGTGTCAGTTGTCCAGCCCTGAGATGCCAAGTAGGATGAACACAGTGGGGTGGAAGGTGGAGAAGTTAGCACTGAACATGCCTGCTTTGGGAGTCTCTCTAGGAAGACTACAGAAACAGAGAGTCAGTGGGCAGAACCAACAATAAGTTTCACTAAAAGTTGAACATTAGATAATTAAATCAATCACTAATTCCTTGACTTAGAGTATATAATGTTATGCTTTCATTTCCTACATCATTATAAACACAAATATAAGTAAAGGTTCCTGGTCACACCTGAGCGATGTCTAGAAGCCATATAAACCTTCCTTCTCGTTTCTCTTCCTTCATTCTCACTTACATGTTCCTACTCTGGTTTAAGCATCCTTCACTTGTCTGGTGCAATGGCATCCTACCTAACTGGGCTTCCCACACTCAACCCCTCCACTTCCATCAGCTATTTGCAGCCTGGCTGGTATGCACAAAACAAACAAAAATCTTATTGGATTTTCACTTATAACCTTTATATAATGATTTTTTCATTACAAGATAAAACTCAAACTTCTCAAGCATGCAAAGCCTTCCACAATCCCACTGTTACTCTCTTCTCTAGCTTTAGTCCCTTTAGGCACTCTGACATTAAATTACATGGACGTTAAATAGACCATGATCTATTCTCCACACAAAACCTGAGTTTTCCAATCTTCATGACTTTTCTCAAGCTTTTCTCTTAATCTGGAACATACTTTTCTACCTTGGATGTTTATTAAGCCTACTGAGCTTCCAAATCACAGCTCAAATATTTATTATCTGAGAAGCCTTCTCCAGGTTCAAATTCTGGGCTTCCAACTTTCTGATTATTGACAAAAGGCAAGTTTTTCACATCAGAAATTCAGCCTAATCCATGAAAATGAGCTATTCATGTTTATCTTGCAAGGATTAAATTGAATGCTTTCTTTAAACTGCTTAGTATAATGCCTAGCATAAAAATACTATAAATGCCTGTTATTATTAGTCAGCAGATCAATACAACTAAATAGAGAGTCCAGAAACTAATATATTTGGAAATTTAAAAGTAATAACATACCATTTCAATTTAGCAGGGAAAGGAAGGCCTAGTCAGTTAATGGCATTTTGATATTGAACAATGATATTTTCGTAAAAGAATAAAATTAGTTCCCACCTCACTCACTAAACAAATAGAAATCCTAGATAAATTAAAGACGTATATTTTAAAAATAAAAACTGAAAATATTAAAAATTAAAGTGAAGGTCTTAGGAGAAAACAGGAAAATATTTTTAAGTTTGGGAAGATCTTTCTAAGTTAAGAAAATGGTATTTCATGGACAGTAATAATTGAATGATGTAATTATGCAAAATGTAGACAAGAATAAATTCTAGGAGAATAAATAAAGATTCTAGGAGAAAAAATTATAAAGCATATAATAGACAAAAGGCTAATATCCTTGAATATTGAAAGTTAGTATAAATCAATGAGGAAAAAACAAAAAATATGCAAAGAATCAAAATAGGCAATTCCCTACACCACAAGAAAAATAAATAGCCAATATATACATGAATAGGTGCTCAAAACTTAAAGAAATGAAAATCTGTCATATTGAAGTATCATAGTTTTCCTATCAAATTGGAAAACATAAGAAAAACTTAGCCCCCAGTGCTGGTGATACAGCATGAGAACATACAGATATTTCTATAAGGAAATTCATTGTTATACTATTGCTATAATAAAAGAAATTATGGCAACTTCCATATCCATCAATAGGGCAAAAAAATAAATCATGGAATATACAGTACAATAGAATGTTTTGTTTCCACTTTTAAGAAGAAAGTATCAGTCATGGCATATAGTTAAGTGTAAAAGCAAATTGAAAATGAAAATGAATAAGATAATTCTTTTCTTCTCTCTTGTATCAGTTACAACACTTTACGTTATAAGTAACAGAAAATCCCACCTCACTGTGGCTTGAACACATAGGGAAATGTCTTTGCTCCTGAACTGAAAGGTATGTTTCTAACTATCAGGTTTATGGAAAGATTCAAGCAGGGGCCACACTTCCTTGAGACTCTGGTCTGCCCTCCAGGTGTTGAGTCTCCTAAGGCCAGGACTGAGGTGAAATGAGAACTACCTCAGTACAAAATGTAAGCGTGAACCAAAAATTCAATAAACATAATATTTCAATACAATTTTCAAGTCAAATTGAATGCAAAATATCCATGATGAACAAGAAATCAAAATTTTAAATAAAGATAGGATTGACCATGCTGTATGGAGCCATATCGGAGCCCAAGGCAAAAGGGAAAATGGGAGCACCTATATATATGTTTTTATATGCTTTTAATGGTTAGTTTTTTCACTAATTTTATTTTGAAAGCATCATTTATGAGTTTCTCCCACTAAAGCCAGTAGAATTATAATAAATTCTAATTTTATATAAATAGTATATTTAAACTTAGCATTGTGAGTTTTAATATACTTACTTTTCAGTGTTTTTTTTTTTACTTTTTTTAAAGATTTATTTATTTATTTGAGAGAGGGAGTGTGTGTGTGTGTGTGCTCATGAGTGGGGGGAAGGGCAGAGGAAGAGAATCTTAGAGCAGACTGTCTGCTGAGTGCGGAGCCCAACATGGGGCTTGATCTTAAGACCTGGGCCAAAACCTAGAGTTAGACACTTAACTGACTGAGCCATCCAGGCGACCCCAGTGTTCAATATTTTTTTAAACCACTTCAATTCTGGAAAAATATTAATCATTCTCCCAGCCCTGCATAGTAAAAAATGTCTGCAGCAGCTCAAGATGTCAAGATATACACACTGGATAGTATGTACTTACACTACACTATCCAGAGGAATCGAGAAGATCTCATCTGAATCAATAGTTTATTAAGTTTATTCCAAGAAAACCTAAAATTCCTAGGAAAGAAATATTTATCCCCTTCCCAGAAACTTACTCCAGTTCAAAAGAAATTTCTTCCTCAACATGTGAAAGAAGCTGACAGATGCAGACTCAGGAGTAAAACAGGGCAGTATTTGAACCTCATCCACAGGAATCCCTTGGGCAAGGAGAGAGCTTCTACTCCACCAGGTCTCTAGGGAGCATCTGGTTTAATTAGAAAGAGACAGACCCCAGCAGGACCAATCTCCAGAGATCACTCACTCAGGAACCAGAGAGGGTGGGCAATCTAACTCTGCCCTACCTACAGCAGTCTGTACACACTGCATCTGTTAAAGACTCCATGTCTCTGGCTAAGACACGGACAGAGCGGATTTGAGTTGCTGCTGGTCAAAACATAGAACACTGAAGCCCTGCTACACCTGCTAGACCTCAAGGTACATAGAAGCCTGTGGAGATGTAGAAGAAATAGACCAGAAGGAAATAAGTGGTGTGTATGTGGTGTCCAAATGATTTTCAGTCATAAAGTTAGATAATATTTAACCGTGAAGGGTCCAGAGGTCAAACACTTCACCAACATTTCAAATTAATCAATCCATAAATATACGTACTGAAGCCTATGCTAGATGTTGGAACTCTAACGATGAGTCAGACATATTCTCTGCTCTCACAGAACCCAAGCTCTGATGGTTTCATGGAGTAATTAACATTCAGTTGAAACATAAATGTCATTGCTGTGGAGAGCCAGAGGACAGAGAAATCACCTCTGACTTGGGGGGATTGGTGAAGACTTCAAAAAGGAATTGCCGTCAATACTCTACCATTTGCCAGCTGAGGGGCCTTCGTCATTCATCCTCTCTGAAACTTGGGGGTGCCCCTGCGTATAAAACAGATAGTAGAGGCACTATCTCGCAGGCTGTATAAGGATTAAATAAGCCAATGCAGCAGAGCACTTCCCATGGTTCCCAGCAGAGATTAATCTAGCGACTGTTCTAAGTTATAATTATTGACACTATTATATACTAATAGATTGCTATATGGTCGTGTGTTTTGAGATAGAAATGGAAAAGTAAGTTAGGACTACATTATTAAGTTAATGCTTGGTTTAGAAATTACCCTGTAGTCCTATGATTTCTAAACTGTGGCTAATGGAACACTGGGTTATTTTAGAGATGTAAATTGATGTGCTATCAGAAAAATGATATGGACATGGAGACAAATATCTGTGGTCACATTACTGGAGGATGTTCTGCAAACTCTAGCCTTCCCTTGGACAGCCATGTGCATGACCCACGGAGTGTCAGCATTTTTCAGTTATTTGACTGGAACTTTTTAATGAAACATCTATTATGATATCTGCTGTTTCTGCAGAATATTCTATGGAAAACACTTCTATAAGTAATGAAGATTCCTTGAAAGTATTTGACAGAAGCTCTGCCTTTTAGAATGTTTAACTTCCAGTCAATTTATAATTCAGGTTACAGTGTAAAAGACTGAAAACAATGAAATCAATTAAGAAGCTAATGCATAATCTGAGGTGAAAGATAATAACAGACATAAGTAATTGGTACAGGCGATGTTAAAAAGAAAATTAACAGGGGCGCCTGGGTGGCTCAGTCGTTAAGCATCTGCCTTCGGCTCAGGGCGTGATCCCAGGGTCCTGAGATGGAGCCCCGCATCGGGCTCCCTGCTCTGCTGGGATCGTGCTTCTTCCTCTCCCACTCCCCCTGCTTGTGTTCCCTCTCTCACTGGCTGTCTCTCTCTCTGTCAAATAAGTAAATAAAATCTTAAAAAAAAAAAAAGAAAGAAAGAAAAGAAAATTAACAATACTAAGAACTTAGAATTAATGAAATATTTCTCAGATACTTACTATGAGCCAAGGATTATATTAAGTACTATACATATGGTTTATTTCATTTCATCTTCTCAACTATTATATACAGTTTATTTCATGTAATCTTCTCAACACCCCTATGAGATATTATTGCTATCCCCATTTTACAAGTAAAAATAATGAGGACTAAAAATATTAAATATGTTTCACACATTCACACAGCTAGAAAATAATAGGGATAGGGCTTTAATCCTGACAGGACTACAAATATTATCCACCTAATTATTTAGTGGAACAATCAATATTGGTAACAATCATTAACTTCTTGAGGAACACAACAGAGAGGAAGAAGTTGAGAAACTCCCCAGGGTTTCTAGCTCAGTGAAGCTGATGGAATCACCATAATCTAGTTCCTAAGAAAAGGAATGGAACAGGAAGAAAAGCTAGCCTGAATGGGAGCTCTATATCCTGGAGGAGAAATCCAGTTGCTAGGTATATTTATGCATCTAAACTCAAATAAGAGTTCTACGATGGAGAGAGGGATGTTGGACTCATTTGTGTCAATGGTGGTTGAAGAAATGAGTGTATATGATCTCTTCTGAAAAAGCATGAAAGGATGAGGGGCAAGACTTTAAACTCCGAGAGACTACTCCAAAGTTGCTAACCCAGCCAGGAACAATGTGCTATAATTCTTCACACTGAGAAGGGTCGGAGGCCAGGTTAGAAGGGAAAATCAAGAGCGCCCTGTTTCCTCCTACTCTAGTCTATCCCCTGGTGTGTCTGTTACAGCAAAGGTGTAAGAAGTAAGAAGCTCTGCAGTCTACAACTTATTTGCCTCCCTGATGCCAAACTGCCTTTGTGAGGAGCTGATTTACTCATCACTGGTTTGTGGACTAATTTAGCTGATCATTTGAGAGCATAATAGAAATGCATGTTCTAACATCAGGAGGTAATTGTGTGCTCATTCATTTTTCAAACATTTATTATGTGCCAGGCATTTTATAATGCACTGGAGTACAAATATGAATGACACACACTCTTCTGATTTCAAGGAGTTTACAGTCAATTAGGGGTACAAATAAATAAATAACCCATTACAATTCACTACAAGCATTTTGAGATTTGTACAAGATGCAATCAATATACAAAGATAGGAGCCTCGGATTGCTTGGAAAAGTCAGGGAGGAGTTTGCAGGGAAGGTAGCTCTTTATCTGAAATTTGAAGAATGAACAGTTTTCCAGATGGCTGAAGGGCATGCATGACTATTTTTCGAAAATACCTGCCATTGTAAAAGTGAGGAGAAATCTACTTGAATCTGTACAAAGAATCAATGCACATTTGAAGATTAAAAAAAAACTGGAATCCCTTCAGATGTTAAATATAAAATTATTTTCATCCATGTGTTTATAACCCACTTCATGGTGTTCTCTGTTTCTTGAGTACGTCTGTTCTACTGAAGATACCAAATGTTCACATCAGAGGCATGTACACTTAGTTATTATCTCTGGGTTGTGGAGAAGGGATACAAGAAGAGAAGAAGATAAAACAAACAGAGAAACAGGAGAAGGATGCAAAGATGAAGAGACAGAAGAGGAAAAAAAGAAAATTTGGAGGGGGATGACGACAACGAAGAAGGAAGAGAGAAAGGAAGAGAAGTAAAAGCCCTCTCAGTCCAGAAAATCTCTGTATTTCATGCCTAGTTTCCTTGATAAAGCTTGGAGTGCAGATTCATGCAGAGCCATTAGCCCAGAGGGGAAGCACAGCACCAAGTCTTGATGTCAAAGAACCGGTGGGCTACACCCTCCCGGATCTGCTTAGTCTTCACACCATAGACCATAGGGTTGAGCATTGGTGGCACCACTACATAAAGATTGGCCAGCAGGATATGGACATGTCGAGGAATGTTGCGTCCAAAGCGGTGGGTCAATAATGTAAAGAAGGATGGAACATAAAACATGAGGATGACGCAGAGGTGGGAGCCACAAGTGCTGAGGGCCTTGTGCCGGGCATCCTGGGAGGGCAAACGAAACACTGCTCTGAGGATCAGTGAGTAAGACACAGCAATGAGGATCACATCCAAGATGACCATGACAATGGGCACTGAGAACCCATACCAGATGTTAATGGTGATGTCAGCACAAGCCAAGCGGGCCACTCCAATATGCTCACAGTAGGAATGGGGGACGATGTTGGTCCGGCAGAAGGGCAGCCGCTTCAATAAGAAGATCACTGGGAAGATGATGCAGAAGCTTCGGGTGACAATGGCCAGAGCAATCCTTCCCACAACACTCCGCGTTAGCACTGTTGTATAATGCAAGGGGGCACAGATGGCCACAAAGCGGTCAAAGGCCATGGCTAACAGGATGGCTGACTCCCCCACAAACATCACATGGACAAAGAAAACTTGGGTGACACAGGCATCAAAGGCAATGTCATGGGCGTGGAGCCAAAAGATGGCTAGAGCTTTGGGTACAGTAGTGGTAGACAACAGGATGTCTGTGATGGCCAGCATAGAGAGGAAGAAGTACATGGGCTCATGAAGATTACGTTCTGTGATGATGACCACTATAAGGATGGTGTTCCCCAGGACAGCAGTGATATACATGAGGCAGAGGGGTATTGATAGCCAAATGTGGTAAGCCTCCCACCCAGGGATGCCCAGTAGGACAAAAACTGCAGGATGGAAGATGGTGAAGTTGGTGTGAGTCATGATGCACTTTAGGGTCCTCTCTACAACAACTCAGAAGCTGAAGAGTCTGCTGAAAATGACAGGAACAGAAAGGACCCCTGAGTGTGTGCAGAGATCATAAAAGATAGCATCAGGTTCTAAACTGTGGGACTCTTCTGGCAAGTTCTCCCAGAGAATGCTCATTTTTGGGTGTAGGAATGTAGGAAATTCTGACCCATGGTGCCCCATTAGGATGTACAGCTTCTGTGCCAATCGTGCTCTAAGAACTAGCAGAGGCTTCCCCTGCCTCCAGTCACCTTATTCCCAAAGTTTGGCCCCATTACATTTTTCTGACCTCATTCTACCATTCTACACAAGTGGCATTTGCACACTTACCTGTTTTATACTTATCCCTCCCCCCAAGTTTTTACTCCTTCTCTGTTTACTTAAATTTCCCTCCCCTGGCTATGGATTCTGGGAAACAAACTGAGGGTTTCAGAGGGGAAGGGGGTGGGGAATTGGACTAGGCCAGTGATGGGTATTAAGGAGGGCACATATTGCATGGAGCACTGGGTGTTATACGCAAACAATGAATCATGGAACACTACATCAAAAACTAATGATGTACTGTATGGTGACTAACACAACATAATAAAATTTTTTTTAATTTCCCTTCCCTTCCACTTCTACTTACACAAATTTTAACCTTAAAATGCCTCCTTAAAATATACCAATTTGTAGTGACCTATGTTTATAACAACGTACCTCCTTCCTGAGGACCTATTAGCTTAATTATATTCTACCTTGATTATATTTAATCACGTTAAATTTATCTGGCTATTACTTTGAACATTTCATATGATACTAACCTAATATCTTGGCACTTGTGGCTTCCTGTTCATGAAAATGGAGCACCAAGCAGATATCCAGAAGAAGCCTAAGGTATGTATTTCTCCACTCTGGCCCAAATTCAAATCTTCCCTACAGGCAGCAAGGAATGGAGCAACCAATGAAATTGAGAGGGACCATATTCATTGCCTGCTCCTTGTGACTTCTCATGCTCCTCCCCAAATGGTTCCAGAATGGTGTGTCTAGTCTATATCTCCTTATCCTTAAGAAACATCCCCCCCACAGAAAGGAAAACTATTTTGAGTACAAGGAATCAATACACTTCCCTGCGGTTCCATTAATATAGCCCTCCTCCTGCCCCGCTTGTTTCTTACCCTCAAAAAGATTCAGATCTCCCTTCTGCTAAGAAGGGCTAAGCATAAAGTCCTCTCTCCTTAGCTTTTCCCAACTCTCAGGTGAGATTGGTTTCCTGCTGAAGCTCTGGATGACCTGTTAGCTATTAGGACTAGAGAAAGTATGATTAAAACTCTGGAAGGGAACATGGATAAAAGGGACAATAGAAAGAATAAGGAGAGAATCAAGAGTATAAGGTTACCAAATAAATACTGAATGGATCTACTACTGATAATCAGAGGGCCCCATGGAGGAAGGCATCCAAAGGAATGAAAGCACCAACTTATGAGTCTATCCCCTGCCCCTATGCAGATGCACTTGCTCAGAGCACGATGGGCTGCGTGGAGTGAACAATGGGACTACAGGTGGGTACAGAAAACGGAACAGGGCCAGATTCAGAGAAGCATGGTCCCCAAGTGAGCTAATAACATGACATCTTTCAAGGCAGTAGATTTTAAATATTCATTCAACTTCTATTTAGAGGAGAGGCTGAGCTTTCCTGGGATAAGCACAGAGAAAGCCCACTGATAGCATTGCTCTGCCTCTATTCTAAAGCACTGGACCCAAATTTATATAAACAAAAGCCCCACCAGAAAACAAATTCTTTTTCCTTAGAAGAAAAGTTACTGAAAATTTTCCTCATCACTTCTCCCAACCCCATTAGTTATTCATGCATCCCTTCTCAATAAAAGATACCTGATATAAGTCCTCATAAAAACAACTCTGGCTCTCTACTATAATTCTAATGATGTTTTAAAACCTCAACAGTGAGACAGCAAAGGCAGGGCAGAGAGAAGGGCAACGAGACCTGGATGGCTGTTACTGAGGTTCCAGAAAGGTTACTGTGTGTGAAGAAGGACTTTCATTTTATTCAATGGCTTCTGAGGGCCCCATCTCAGCCCTGCCGAGGGTTCTCAGCAGGAGGGTTCTAGGCTCATTTAGGAAGAGGGATGAGAAGAGAGGAAAGTCACAGGCACTAAGAGGCACATCGAAAGTCTCACAGAAAGTACCTCCCAAAATCCTAAGAGAATATCTAGATGAGAGAGAAAAAAGATTCAGAATGGTAGAGAAGGGGCAGGGAGCCATATTGAGTGGGAAGGAACAGGTGTAGTAGGTGAGGACACCAAGTTCTAGAGCCAGACTTCCTGGGTTAATTTCCCAGTTCTTCCCTGACTAGCTTCAGGGCAAGTCACTTTACTCTGGCACACCTCCATTTTTTCACTTGTAACATGTGGGTAACAATGAACTGCATGAGATAATCAGGAGGATTAAGTGAGTTAGTTCAGATAAAGTGTCCAAAGACTAGGTGATTAGTCTTGTTATTACTATTGGTAAGTCTCTTTGGCTATCATCCCATTGTTTTTTTTTCAATAGGCAAAACACATTAACAAATATTCAGCAACATTAAAGTCTTATTCTTCATCCAAATATGACCAAAGGAAATTCCTTTCCTGAGCAAAAGAAGAGTGAAAGGGATGAGGAAAGTGGCCAATGAGAAAAAAAACAGCCTGAGAACAGATCTCTCAGAAGGACCTGGTGTCACAGAACCAAGACCCGAGGGCTGGGTGGTGCACAAGCAGGTCCTCCACTGACGGACTTAGCTCAGGTCACAGTTATCTGGCAGGCTTCCGTTGAGTGCTTTGAAAAACACCCATCTGTCTCAGCAGAAAGAGAGACTGTCTCCATCATTTTTGGAATGCTGGGGGCAGGGCAGAGTGATGGGAGTCAGAGCTTCAGCTCTAGAATCAAGGAGAGACAGGAGCGAGCATTGGGGGAAGAGCCAGTCCAGGCTAAGGTGAAATGCATTTCTTCCCTGCAGCTCCTGAGCTGACTTTGCTGTCTCCTTTTCCTTCCAGGGTCTTCTTTCCTTCCTGCGAGTCCCAGCCAACTCTATTTTTTGGTTATGCCCCTTCTCTCTTTAGGGGGTTATGTAAAAGCCTTTTATGTCTTCGTGCAGTCTAACACTGGAAGACTCTCCTGACATCAGAGGGTTGCACATCACAAATCGTGTTAGATACAACTGTTAGATAACTACACAGGAGTTGAGTCCATTACTTTTTTGCCTAGTTGTATTATGTAGATATTTATTTAAACAAGTAGCAATTTTATTTTGCCATTTTCTTTGTACATAGGCTTCAGATCTCAGGTGTTTTTCACCACTTTTAGGTTCTTTAAAAGGTACAGGCTCTCCACACTGAAGCAACGTCCCTAATGGATAAAACAGCTTGCCCCTCACCCCAGGTTATAAGGGTGGCCTCTGTTTGCAGCACAATATATTGGAAAGATTAGTTATAAGATGTATCACAAGGAATCCTTTTCAATACATAAGGTGAATGTTTATCTTTTTAATAAATTGGAGCAAATGCAGATTTATATATCTAATAACCTCACTCTTGCTCACGTGCACTTAAAGCCAGCATGTAAAGTCTTTTCATAACCTAAAACCAGTGTTATCTATACTGCAGAGGTACTGATATACCCTTAATTCACTGACATGATGACTCATGTTTTTTAATACATAAACATCTCAAGAAAGATTTCCACCTACCCATTTGTTTCACTCCCAATAAGCATTGTGAAGATTTTGTAAAAATCTGAGTAAGCATATGGTGGTGTACCATGTGTAAATATCATCCGCCATATTTGTATGTTGTGATGGCAAAATCATAGAGAACCCAGCTCCAAGGCACAATCTCTTGTCCCAATCTCTATACCTGTTCTGCAAAGTACAGGATGGGAGACAGAATGAGGACTTTCCTGGCTTATCCAGATTACCAAGAATAGTTTCCTCAAGAGTCCTCCTCAGTTTGGGACTAAGAGTTCACAGCACTAAGCACAGAGTCTGGCACATCATAGGTACTTAGGAAATATTTGAACAAATGAACCATGGCATTAGCGAGTTAATCTTTCACCCGTAGCTTTGCCTGTTTCACCAATGTACTGATCAAAATCTGAGCCATTTTCATGATTATCCCCCACTGATAAACTCTGTCTTGGCACAGTCTGATTCTAACTGCTCTATGAACTGCCCTCAAACATTTATCAGGGGCACCTGAGTGGCTCAGTGGATAGAACATATGACCTGACCTCAGGGTTGTGAGTTTCAGCCCTAAATTGGGTGCAGAGCCTACTTTAAAAAAAACAAAAAAAAATTTTTTAATCAAAAAGTCTCTTCCCCCACATTCTCCAATACTTTCCCGCACCCCATTCTGCATTCCCATTCCTAACCAGTGCCACCTCCTAGTCCAACTGACATCTCCCCCTGTGCCCACCCTCCCCACCCTGTGGTCTGCAATACTGCAATCCCTCTCTTATCCTCTGTCTCATTCCCACATCTCTACTTCCTGTCTCCCAGCTCTAGTCTCTGTCCTTCACAGATTCTCCTAAATACACAAACACTCACACTCAACACTCCTGCCAATCCCTCCCCCGCTACCCTCGATGCTCTTAAACTCACCTACTATATCACAGTATCAGCTGAAGGACTGAGAAAATGGTAGAGCAGAGCACTGCTCATTCTGCGAGAAGAGGAATGAGAAGAAAAGAGAAAGCTGGAGACTGATCATGTTGGCATGAGGGGGTGTCACGATTCCCCTCTGTTCAGGGTGCTTATATTTGGACTGAGAAGACACATGCTTCCTTCTTCTGGAGGCAGGTGTCAGAGTTACCCCTGGGATCATTAAACATGGGGTCAATGAACTAAAGGAGAAAAGAAAACTCTTCCCCTAATGCCAACAGGGAGCACAAACTCTAGGGATAATTAGTGACTCCAGACAACACACGCAGAAAGTATTTGAAGACACAGCGTAAGAGCAGTGACAGAAATCCGAGCAATAACATAGTAACAGTTAAATGAGCCCTCACTACAGCCCTGTCACTGTGTTAGGGCTAAACATAAATTATCTCATTTAATTCTCAGAGCAATCTAATACGATAAGGACCATTATTATAACCATTTGGCAAATAAAAAGACAGAGGTTGAGAGAGACCAAGTAGCTGGTAAGAAGAGAAAACAAAAGCCCCCAGGTGAGCATGTCAGAGTGTTCAGACTCAGTCCAGAAACTCTAAGAGAGCTAAGAGAGATCATTTTGAAGCAACCCTGCAAGATCAATCACTCAAGGTAAGTTCAAGAAAAGAGAAACTGAGTAAATTAAAGACTGATTAAAATGTTTATACCATTAAAAGCAAAATTTATTTTGTGTGAGCACTTAATTAAAGTTGGGAGGAGAGTAATCCTTCCCAACTCACCTTATAACTTTTGGAGCAAAAAGTTGCTAGGAACCCCATAAAGAATAAAGAAAATGACATCAACCCAGCAATCCCACTTTCAGGTATTTACCAAGAGAAATATCATAAATTCACAAAAGCCTCATACACAAATGTTCATGGCAGCTTTATTCATAGTAGCCAAAAACTAGAAACAGCCTAAATGCCCACCAACAGAAGACTCGATAAACAAATTGTGATATATTTACACGATGGAATCCTGTTCAGCAATTAAAATGAACAAACTTCTAAAACATGCATCAATACAAATTAAACTCAAGATCATTATGTTGAGGGAAAGAAGCCAGACCCAAAGGCTACATACTGTATGATTCCATTTATAGGAGTTTCTGCAACAGACAACAACTCATCTGCGGCGACATAAATCAGAATGACTGCCTCTGGGCTGGGAGGAAGCAGAGGGAGTTTCTTTGATGAAAATACTCTACATATGGAGACGTCTGAGTTTCATGTGTGTCCATATTTGTCAGAAGAAGGATTTTTTGGAGCATCAGAAACAATGAACAATGAAAAGAGCAGAAATATAGGTAAATTCTTCTCATGAGTTTTCATTTCACATACAACAGTAAAAGAAAAAGAAAAATACCAGCTGATACTCAAGATAATGATATTTAAACGTGGGAAGAGCAAAGGGACATCTAAATGGAACTGTTTTTCACATTTTACTAAAAGTGGTGAAAAGCTGATACCAGTGGACTATGAGTCATATATGTATGCTTCAATGAAACAACCACAAAGAAAACTGTACAAAACCATACACTCAAAACCCTATAAATAAATCAAGAAGGAATCCTAAGAAGGTTCAAATAACCCACAGAAAGGCAAAGAAACGGAAACAAGAGTCACTGAAGAAACAAACAGAAAGCAGTAAGATGGCACACTTAAGCCCGTCACATATTACCAATTACCTTAATTATAAATGGTTTCAGTATACCAATTAAAAAACAGAGACTGAATTTTAGAAAAACACAACTCAACTAGATGCTGAAAATAAAAGGATAGAAAAATATATATCATGTAAACATCAAAAGAAGTAGGAGTAGTTATATTGATATCAGATAAACTGGACTTCAAAGCAAAGAAAATTAATAGTAACAGAGACACATTACATAGTGATAAAAGGATCAATTCACCAGGAAGATACAATGATCCTAAATACATACACACCAAACAACAGAGCCTCAAAACACATGAAGCAAAAACAGAAAGAACTCAATGAAAAAATAGACAACTCACCATATAATTTAGAACTTCAACAGCCCTCTCGGTGTTAAAGTTCTATCTCAGCAACTGATAGAACCACTAGACGGAATATCAACAAGGAGAAGGGAAACTGACCAACACAGTCGGCCAACGGGATCTGATTGAAATGTATAGAACACTCCACCCAACAACGATAGAACATACTTTTTTTTTCTCAAGCACCCCTGGACATTTATCAAGATAGACCTTAGCCTAAGCCATAAAACAAACCTCAGCAAAATTTTTTGAATCAGATCTTTAATATATTGAGTCAGATGTCCAATATTTATCATTTCAGAGATGTATACAATTATACATATATAGTTAGGACAAATGCTTGAAAAAAAACAAAGTGTATAGTTTGGTCTTTATATATACATAAGCATGGAAATATGTATACGAAAATTTTAACAGTAAGTTCTTTAAAAGATGATATTAGGAGTGCTTTTTATTTTTCTTTTTTGCTTATTCCTACATTCTAATTTTTCTGCAAGAGTACATGAGTTGCATTATAAAAATTTTGCAGTTTATGTTTTAGAAACATATGCATAATCAACTGAACTTTAGTGTTAATCCAGGCTATTTTTTTGAAGTTCTCTTTAATGTGTGTGGTGAACCATTTGTTAAGTCAAAGAATGTGTGATAGCATAGTAATATTAACTACTGACTTGTCCACATCATTTGAGTTGCTTCCATCACTCAGTTGGTTAAACATCTGCCTTCTGCTCAAGTCATGATCCCGGAGTGCTGGGATCAAGTCCGGCATCGAGGTCCCTGCTCAGCGGGGAGTCTGCTTCTCCCTCTCCCTCTGCCACTCCCACTTGTGCTGTCTCTCCCTCTCAAATAAATAAATAAAATCTTCAAAATAAAATAAAATAAAGCAATGCTATTAAAACGGGTACTTTACCCAATTAACAGTATTATTTATTGTGGAAACTAGAAAATGTTCCCTGGGTCACAAACATGAAAAATATTAAGGATAGAGGTTATAAAATATACTACATTTTGGAGGACTCAATTTTATTTTTTAAGGAAAATGGAACTTGTTGCAGTTCCATTAATATTTTTTTAATTAACTACCACATAACAGCAACATTATCACATTCAAATACCAAAAAGAAGCATTCTTAAATCATTGGAATTTACTGGTTTACATAAGAAAAAGCCAGGGAGAGAAAACACTATAAATTAGTAATGATTGTGTTTTCTTTTGTTGAGGTTATGGTGGCTCTATTTTCACCTTATTAAAACTTAGTATATTTCTAGGCATTCCCTAAAAAACTTAAAATACACATTTCTAAAATAATGTGAAAAATTATTAAAAAGTGTGATGTTTAGGGGCAGCAGGGTGGCTCAGTCAGTTAAGCACCCCACTCTCTGCTTTAGCTCAGGTCATTTCTCAGGTCCCCGTGTTGGGCTCCATACTCAGTGGGGAGTCTGCTTGGGATTCTCTTTCCTCTCTCTCTGCCCCTCCTGCTTGTGCTTTCTCTCTGTCTCAAATAAATAAATAAATCTTAAAAAAAAAAAAAAGTGTGATGTTCAATTTTGTATGTCAGTGTGACTGGGCTAAGAGATGACCAGATAGTTTGTAAAACATTCTTTCTGAGAGCACCTGGGTGGCTCGGTAGGTTAATCAGCTGCCTCTTGATTTCAGCTTTGGTCATGATCTCGTGGGTCATGAGATGGAGTCCCAAGTAGGGCTCCAAGCTCAGTGCAAAGTCTGCTTGAACCTCCCACCCTACTCCTCTCCCTTTCTCGAATGAATGAATGAATGAATGAATGAATGAATAAAATCTTTTAAAAAACAAAACATTATTTCTGGCTTGTCTGTGAAGGTAAACCTGGAAGACATTCAAGATAAATATCAGACAAAGGATGAAAACTGTGCAAGAGAGGCATTAAAGAATACGACATACTCCCTGAATAAGGATATATTCATCATGACCAAGGAATATTGTAAGCTTGAGTAGAGGCAGAAAATAAAGCCAGATTAAATTAGACAAATTGGGGCCACACCTCTGTCAAATTAAAAGAATTGAAATCACATAGATTATGTTCTCTGACCATAATGGGACCAAACTGAAAGGCAACAATAGAGAGAACAGAAAAATCTCCAAGCAGTTGAAATTAAACAACACACTTCAAAGTAAACCATGGGTCAAAGAGGAAGTCATCAAGAAATTTTTTAAAAACATAGAACTGAATGGAAATGAAAACATAAAATATTAAAATTTGTGGAAAACTACTAAAGCAGGGTTGAGGGGCTATTTTCTGCATTTTTATTCAGATATAATTGGCATATGTCTACTCTCTTGGCAACATTCAAATATGCGACACGGTAGTGTAAACTGTAGGCACCCTGCTGTGCATTACATCCCTAGACTTATTTAGTTTGGAACCGGAAGCTTGTCACTTTTAACCACCTTTAACCATTTCACCCATCCCCTGCTTCACACCTCTGGCAACCACCAATCTATTCTCTGTATCTATGAGCTCAATTGTATGGTTTTGTTTTTTGTTTTGTTTTGTTTTCAGATTCTACGTATTAGTGAGATCATAAGGTATCTGCCTTTCTCTGTCTGACTTATTTCACTTAGCATAATGCCCTCAAGGTCCATCCATGTTGTCACAAATGGCAGAATTTCCTTCTTTTTTACACTGAATATTATCCCAGTGTGTGTGTGCATTACATTTTCAACCCATTCATCCACCAAGGGATGAGAGGGACTCCTATAACATCAAATGCCTACATTTAAAAAAAAAAAAAAAAAAAAGGAAAGGTCTCAAATCAAGAATCTAAGTTTCTATCTCAAGAAAGTAGAGGAGGAAAAGGAAAATTAACCCAAAGCAAACAGAATGAAGAAAATAACTAAGTTTGGAGTATAAATTAATTAAATGGAAAATGAGAAAAATAGAGAAAAACAAATGAAATTAAAAGCTGTTTCTTCAAAAACAATTAAAAGAATTAATAAATGTCTAGCAAAATTGACAAAGATAAAAATTGAAAAGATACAAATCACCAGTATCAGGAATGAAATGGAGAATATGTCACTATAAATTCTATTATTACTACAGATAATAAGGAAATATTATGAACAACTTTATGTTCATAAAACTGAGGGCTACAGAGGCGAGGGGGGTGGGGGATTGGGATAGGCCGGTGATGGGTAGTAAGGAGGGCACGTATTGCATGGTGCGCTGGGTGCTATACGCAACTAATGAATCATGGAACTTTACATCAAAAACCAGGGATGTACTGTATGGTGACTAACATAATATAATAAAAAAAATTATTATTAAAAAAAACTAATGATGTACTGTATGGGGACTAACATAACATAATAAAAAAATTTAAAAAAATAAATAAAATAAAATAAAATAAAATAAATTCGACTATTTAGAAGAAACTGACCAATTCCTCTATAACTCTTTTTAAAATTGAATTTTCTTAATTTTTATTTAAATTTTAGTTAGCTAACATGCAACACTATATTGGTTTCAGGAGTAGAATTCAGTGATTCATCACTTACATACAACACCCAGTGCTCAACCCGACAAGTGCCCTCCTTATATCCATCATCCACCTAGCCCAGGAGGTGGGGAAAAAAAGAAAAGAAGAGAGAGAAACAAACCACAAGAGACTCTTAACGATAGAGAAAATTTATTTTTTAATTAAAAATATTTTGAAAAAGAAATCTTCAGGCCCAGATGGTTTTACTGCAAAGTTATACCAACTTTAAAGAAGAATTAACACCAATGTTTATGCAATCCTTCCCAGAAAATAAAAAAAGAGAAAACACTTCCCAACTCATTATAAGGCCGGTTTTACCCTGAATCAAAGACAAATGAAGACAGTGGAGAAAAGAAGACTACAGACCAGTATCTCTTAAAATTCCTCAACAAAATACCAGCAAATTAAATCCAATAATGTATTTTAAAAATCATACACCACAACCAAGTAACATTTTCTCCCATGTATATACGGTTAGTTCAACATTCAATGATCATTCAATATCATTCATCAAATCAACAGGCTAAAGAAGAAAATCAAATAATCATATCAACTGAAGCAGGAAAAAGCATTTGGCAAAACTCAATATCCATCATGATAAAACTTTCAGCAACTTAGGAATGAACAGAGCTGAACAGCCTCCAATAAATAAATAATATCTACAAAAACTGACAACTAACATCATATCAATACTAAAAGACTGAATGCTTTCCCTGTAGGTCAGGAACATGGCAAAGATAGCCATTCTCACCAATTTTATTCACATCATACTTGAAGTTCCAGCCACTGTAATAAGACCAAAATAATAATAACAATAACAATAATATAATCCAGATGGGAAAAGAAGAAATAAAACTGTCCCTATTTGCAGATGGCATTACTGTATAGATGCAAAATCCCAAGGAATCTGCAAAACTATGTATACTCCTAGAATGAGTAAGAGAATTCAACAAAGTTTTAAACTACAAAATCAACACACAAAAACCAACCACATTTCTATATGCCAACAAAAAACATATGAAAACCAAAATTAAAGATACAATACCATTGAGATGCTAGAATAGTAGATTTCAACCCTCAAACCGCCATTGAAACACCAACTTTCATAGTCACCCATAGACAAAAATACCTTTGTGGGAGCCCAGGAATCCACCTGAAAGGTTCCAGCACCCTGTTGGAGCAAAAGAAAAAGAAAAACGATAAAGGCATTAGAGGGTAAGAAGAATAGTTTCACTTTAACTACATCATTCCTTCCCCAAGACAGTACAGCTCAGTGCCAAGAGAGACCCCCTCAGTTCACTATCTCTCCCACAAGAAAAGAGAGAGTTGAAGTCAACACCCAGTTTCCCCAGACTTGTAAGGACATTGCCCAAGAGGCCCACTTCTGCCTTGCCCCATACAGAACATAAGGAGATCAGCGTGGATGAATAGTCTGGGGACAGCTATGAGCACAGGAAAGGGAAAGGGGCTCTTAACTACAAATGCAACAATCTCAGCCAAAATTCCTACTAACTGGCTTGCAGTCTCCACCAGTAGCCCATCCATGAACCCTGAAGGACACTTCACCTGTGGACTCCCCGAAAGTAGCTAGCTAGTGTGTGCCCCAGCATTTCACGAGTCCCCCCATAGCGAGGACCCTGCACTCTTCTGCAGAGAGTATGTATGAGCCTCCGCAGACGGCATACAGATATCAGCAGTCAACTAGATTCTCCTGGCATGGAAGAAGCTACACAATACTTCAGGCTACCACCCTAAGAAAAATAAATGGGAGACTCTTAGCACCCAGCCTGGCTTGGCAGGATCAAGAGAAGACACACAATCCTAAGGATTTCTTCTCAAGAGAGAACAAGAAAAACAGAGAAGACACATCCTTAGGAAAGGTCTTAAAGACCCTTAGAATCTCTGACCAGTCCGACTGGTGAAGATCTTTCTCTCCTGAAGCTAGTCAGCAAAGACTGGAGGAGGTGATTGCTTCTTCAAATATGAAGATAGAAACTCAAGGCTTAGGACAAATTAAATGAAAACACAACAAAGCAAAATTTATGGGATGCAGCAAGAATAGTTCTAGGAGGGAATTTTACAGCAATAAACCCCTACATCAAGAAAAAAAAAAATCTCAACCTAAATTTATACCTCAAAGAACTAGAAAAAGAACTAAGTCCGAAATTAGCAGAAATAATAATGATTAGAGCAAAAATTAATAAAATAAAGACCAGAAAAACTATTTAAAAAGATCAACAGAACTAAGAGTTTATTTTTTTGAAAAGATGAACAAAACTGACAAACCCTCAGGTACATTAAGAAAAAAAGAGAGGGGGGGAGCCTGGGTGGCACAGTGGTTAAGCGTCTGCCTTCGGCTCAGGGCGTGATCCCGGCGTTCTGGGATCGAGCCCCACATCAGGCTCCTCTGCTATGAGCCTGCTTCTTCCTCTCCCGCTCTTCCTGCTTGTGTTCCCTCTCTCGCTGGCTGTCTCTATCTCTGTCGAATAAATAAATAAAATCTTTAAAAAAAAAAGAGAGAGAGAGAACTCAATTATGAAATCAGAAATGAAAAAGGAACCTACAAAATAAGAGGAAAAAGAGGATCTATTACAACTGATGCCACAGAAATACAAAGGGTAATAAATAGTTATATGCCAACAAATTGGATAACCTACAGGAAATAGATAAATTCCTAGAAACATTCAACCTACCAAGACTGAATCATGAAGAAATAGAAAATGTGAACAGACCAATGATGAGTAAGGAGGTTGAATCAGTAATCAAAAACTTCCCAACAAAGAAAAGCCCAGGATCAGATAGCTTTACTGGTGAATTCTACCAAACATTTATAGAATACCAATCCTCAAACTCCTCCAAAAAATTGAAGAGAAGGGAACACTTCCAAACTCATTTACAAGCCCAACATTATTCTGATACCAAAACCACATAAGGACATTATAAGAAAAAAGAGGAACAGGCCGATATCCCTGATGAAGATAGATACGAAAACTCCTCAGCAAAATACTAGCAAACTGAATTCAACAGCACATTAAAAGTATGATACACTACGATGAAGTGGAATCTATTCCTGGGATGCAAGGATGTTCCAACATATGCAAATCAATAAATGTGACACACCACATGAACAGAATGAAGGATAAAAATCATGACCATCTCAATAGACGCAGATGCAGAAAAAGCATTTGACAAAATTCAACATGATTTTTTAAAAACTCTCAATGAACTACATATAGATGGAATGTATCTCTGTGCCATGTATGTTAGGCACAGGTATCATCGCTCAACAGTGAAAAGCTGAGAGTTTTTCCTCTAAGATCAAGAAAAAGACAAGGTGCACACTCTAACAACTTCTAATCAACATAGTACTAGAAATCCTCACCAGAACAATCAGGTAGGAAAAAGAATAAAAGGCTTCCAAATCAGAAAGGAAGAGGTAAAATGGTCTGTTTGCAGATGACATGATATTATAGATAGAAAATTCTAAAGACTCCACCAAAAAAAAAAAAAAACTGATAAAAATAATAAATGGATTCAGTAAAGTTTCAGGATACAAAATCAACATACGAAATCCAGTTGCATTTCTGTATGCTAATAGTGAACATCCAGAAAATTAAGAAAAAAGTACTATTTACAGTTGCATCAAAAGGAATTAACTACTTAATAATAAATTTAACTAAGGAGGTAAAAGACCTATACACTAAAACCCATTAAACACTGATAAAAAAAAAAAAAACAGAAGAAGACACAAATAAATGGAAAGATAACCCATCTTCATGGATTGGAACAATTAATATTTTAAAATATCCATACTACACAAAGCAATCTACAGAGTCAGTGCAATCCCAATCAAAATTCCAATGGCATTTTTCACAGAAATAGAAAAAGCAATTCTAAAATTCATATGGAACCATAAAAAAACTATAAAGAGCCAAAGCAATCTTGAGCAAGAACAATGCTGGAGGCGTTGCAATTGTTTCAAATTATATTATAAAGCTATAGTAATCAAACAGTATGGTACTGATATAAAAACAAACACATATACCAATGGAACAGAATAGAGACCCTAGAAATAAACCCATACATATACAGTCAACTATTTTCCACAAAGATGCCAAGAATCCAAATTGAGAAAAGAACTTCAGTGACTGGTATTGGGAAAACTGGATATCCAGATGCAAAAGAATGAACTTGGATCTTTATCTTACATAATACACAAAATCAACTCAATGTGGATTAAAGATTTAAATGTAAGACTTGAAACCACAAGTTCCTAGAAGAAAGTATAGGGAAAAATCTCCTTGATATTGGTCTTAGCAATGATTTTTTAGATATGATACCAAAAACACAGTCAACAAATGCAAAAATTAATAAATTGGATTACATCAAACTAAAGGAATTCTGTACAGCAAAGGAAACCATCAAAACAATGAAAAAGCAGTCTATGCAATGGGAGAAAATATTTGCAAACCATATAGCTGATGAAAGGTTAGTATTCAAAATATATAAGGTGGGGCGCCTGGGTGGCACAGCGGTTAAGCGTCTGCCTTCGGCTCAGGGCGTGATCCCGGCGTTGTGGGATCGAGCCCCACATCAGGCTCTTCCACTGTGAGCCTGCTTCTTCCTCTCCCACTCCCCCTGCTTATGTTCCCTCTCTCGCTGGCTGTCTCTATCTCTGTCGAATAAATAAATAAAATCTTAAAAAAAAAAATCAAAATATATAAGGAACTCATACAGTCAATAGCAAGAAAAGAATCAACTTAAGTAACAAAGGGGCAATGGACTTGAATAGACATGTCTCTAAAGAAGACACACACAGAGGCACCTGGGTGACTCAGTCAGTTGAGCATCTGCCTTCAGGTCAGGTCATAATCTCCAGGTCCTTGGATGGAGCCCTGAAACAGGCTCCCTGCTCAGCAGGGCATCTATTTCTCCCTCTCCCACTGCCCCTCCCCCTCAACGCTCCTGATTTTCTCTCTCTCTCTCTCTCAAATAAATAGAAAATAAAATCTTTAAAAAAGAAGACACACATATACACACAAAGCACAAAAGAAGACACACAAACAGCCAACAGGTGTGTGAAAAGGTTTTCAACATCACTAATCAACCGAAAAATGCAAATCAAAACCACAATGAGATATTGCTTCACACCTGTTAAGATGGATAGCATTTTAAAAAGCAACAAATAACTAGTGTAGGCAACATTGTGAAGAGAACCATGGTACAGTGTTGGTCGGAATATAAATTGGTATAGCCATTATGAAAACTATATTGAGGCTCCAAATAAAATTTAAAAAAGAACCATGTGATCCAGCAATCCCACTTCTAGATACTTACCCAAAGAAATTAAAACCAGGATCTTGAAGAGATGGCTATACTCCCATATTTGTTACAACATTATTCACAATAGCCAAGATGTGGAATAACCTAAATGTTCATAAGTGGAGGAATTGATAAAGAAAATGTAGTATAAACATACAATGGAATGTTATTCAACCTTAAAAAGGAAGGAAATCCTACCATTTGCGACAACATGAATGGACATCATGCTATGTGAAATAAGCCAGATACAGAAAGACAAACACTGTGTGCTCTCACTTATATGTGGAATCTAGAGTAGTCAAACTCATAGATTCAGAATATAAAATGGTGATTGCAAATGGCTGGGGTAGAGGAAATGGGGAGGTGATGGCCAAAGGATACAAAGTTTCAGTCATGCAGATAAATAATTTCTATATATCCACCATTCAGCATAGTGCCTTTAGCTAACAATCCTGTCCTATCTACCTAAAATTTGCTAAGAGTGTAGATATTCTGTTAAGTGTTTTTACACACACACACACACACACACACACACACAAATAATAATAAAGGGGACAAGAGAACACTATGGGAGGAAATTGATATGCCTATGACCTTGATGGTGGTGATGGTTTCATGGGTGTATACTTATACCCAAACTCATCAAGTTGTATACATTAAATATGCACCACTTTTAAATGTCAACCATACCACAAAAAAATGGTTTAAAAAAATACAATTTACAATCATTCCCAAGAAAAAAAAATACTTAGGTAAACTTAGAGCATGCATAAGATCCATGCAGAATATTACAAAATGCTTGTTTAAAAGAAAAAGAAGACGTAAATAAATGGAAAGACATACTGTGTTCATGGATTGGAAGATAGAATACATTAAAGCTGACAATTCTCCCTAAACTGGTCTATAAATTTTAATGAAATTCCTATCAAAATCTTATTCAGGATTTCTTTGTAGACATAAACAACTTATTCCAAATTTTATATGGAAAGACACAGAATCTAGAATAGTTAAAACAGTCTTGACAAAAAGGAGAAATAAAGTAGGAAAAATTACTCTAGTCATTATTAAGGCCTACTGTAGTACAGTAGTAGTCAAAACAGGGTGGTACTGGTGAGGAACAGACACACAGATCAATAGACCAGAAGAGTGAATCAGAAACAGACCCACACAAATATGCCCAACTGAGTTTTCACAAAAGTTAAAAAGCAGTTCAGTGGAATAGCCTTTTCACCAAATGATGCTGGAGCAATTGTATATCCGTATGCAAAGAAAAAAAATTATTCCACCTAAATTTCACACCTTATACAAAATTTAACTCAAAATGGATCACAGGTAAGTAAAAAACATAAAACTGTAAGAACTTTCAGGGAAAAAACATGGGAGAAAATCTTAGGGATCTAGGTCTAGGCAGAGTTCCTAGAGTTGACATCAAAGCTCAGCCCATAAAAGAGGAAAACATAAGTTGGACTTTGTCAAAATTTAAAATTTGCTCTGCAAAAGACCATGTGAAAAAAGATGGAAAGACAAGCTACAGACTGGGAGAAAAATATCTGCAACCACATGTTTAACAAAAGACTGCTATCTAGAATATGAAGAACTCTCAAAACTCAACAGTAAAAATAACAATCCAATTCAAAATTGGCAAAAGACAGGAAGAGATTTTTCACTAAAAAGGATATACAGATGGCACATAAGCACAAAAAACATGTCTAACATCAATAGCCATGAAGGAAATACAAATTAAGACCATGATGAGATACTCAATACCCACCTCTTAGAACAGCTAAAAATACAAAATAGTGACAACACCAAATGCTGACAAAAACGAGAAAAACTGAATCACTCATACATTGTTGGTAGGAATATAAATGGAACATCCTCTCTGGAAAACAGTCTGGCAGTTCCTTATAGAACTAGAAATACAACTACCATAGGACCCAGAAATTGAACTCTTGTGCATTTATCCCAGACAAATAAAAATTTATATTTACACAAAAACTCATACATGATTGTTCATAGAAACTTTATCAGTAATAGCCAAAAACTGAAATATCCCACATGTCCTTCAACGATTGATTGGTTCAACAAACTTTGGTATATCCACACCATGCAATATCATTCAAGCAATAAACAGGAATGGACTACTGATTCATACAACAATCTCAAGGGAATTATGCTAAGTCAAAAAAGCAATCCCAAAAGGTTATATACTGTATGATGCCATTTATCTAACATTGTTTAGATGACAAAGCATAGAAATAGAGAAGAGGTAATCAGTTGCTAGGAGTTATAGAAAGGGATGTAGGAAGGAGGGAAGGAAGTAGGTGTGATTGTAAAAGGGCAAAAAAAGGGATCTTAGAGGTAATGAAACTGTAATGCATCTTGACTGTATTGATGTCAACTTCCTTGTTGTGATATTGCATTATAATTTTGCAATTTGTTACTACTGAGTGAAACTGAATCAATGTTACACAGGATTTCTCAGTATAGTTTCTTACAACTGCATACGAATGTGTAATTATCTCAAAATCAAAAATGTGTGTATATGTTCATATACAGCTATTTAAAAAGAATACATTAGTGCTATATCTATTGACCTGAAAAATATACAATATATTACTATTAATAGTAATATATATAATAATATATATTATATATGATATGTAATAATATACTAATAGTAATATAGTAATAATATATTAGTATATATACATATGTATATATACTAATATATTATTAGTATATTACTATTAGTATATTATTACATATCATATATAATATATATTATTATTATAGAAAATATTATTAATATATTACTATATTACTATTAGTATATTATTACATATCATATATAATATATATTATTATATATATTACTATTAATAGTAATATATTGTATATTTTTCATAGTATATTAGTATACTATATATATACTTATATATATATATTACATACTATATATACTAATATATTATTAGTATATTACTATTAGTAGCACCTAAGGGTAGTACTTGATAAAAGTAAATGCTCCAATAAATATTTGTCAAAATGAACAAAAGGAAATTTCATAAAATATACTACTTGATCTCAAAATTACAAAAATTAAAAACTAAAAATCTAAGTGTTTGTATAAGTACGTATGAACATGGAGAAAAGTATAAAAGTATGCAAGATGTTAACAAAAATTACTTAGGAGTAGAGCAGGGGTTGGAAAGAGGACAAGATGAAGAGAGATTATTAAATCTTTTCTTTATATGTCTTTATAATTCTGGTTACAGTAAGCACCTGTGAAATTTGAGGATTTAGGAAAGAGACAATTTTGAAAAGATATTTTAAAAATATTTTTAGAGTTTTGGAAAAAGGCAAACAACCCAATACAATGAAAGTCAAAGAATATGAATGTATGACTGTAGGATGCTTTTAGCACACGGATATTCAGTTTGCAGTTTGCAAAATGAGGCAAATGCAGCTCTTATCTGCAGGAAGTGGTGGCGAGACCCCAAGGTGAGAAGAAAGCCAGAGGTCAGTGATGACAGACCAAGCACAAGCAGCACTGGGAACGAGGAAGAGAACTCTGTGACAACATATTCCCCAGACTCAAGAGACAATCCATACCCAGGCTCCCTAGACCCCCAGACGATTGTAAGGCGTTGCTCCCTCTACACAGAAAGGGAGAGGGATGGGCTAAGAACACAAACACAAAGTGACTCTCAAATACAGAAAGTGGCACTAGCATGGTTCATGTTGCAGAGCAGGCAGATTTGAGTGGTGTGAACACTGAGATAGAACTGACATTTGCAATGAATCCTCAGCCCAGGTCAGTGACACACTTAGAGTGTAGCAACTTCTATGGGGTGTTCTACACGCTTTCAGTGCACAAGGGAAGGAAGACAAGAAGCAATGCTGGCCAGGGATTTAGGAACATTGAGTGTTGTCTTTAGGGAAGCTGGAGGGCACAGCTGCAGGTCTTTGGGGAAAGAACTATGTGACATTAAATTCACAATGGAACTACAGAGGAGGGGCAGAAATAGCATCATGCACAGAAGCTGTAATGAAGAGAAAGAAGGCACTGATTTGGGTAGATGCAAGAATATTCAAGTAAACTTAGAGGTTAGGAGAAAAGCTATCTTATTTACCTACAGATTTTAGGCAAAGCAAGGTGGCTGATCCTTTGACCTAAACTAGTGCATTGGTCTAGGGAAGGAAGGAGAAATGCAGCCTAAGGAAGAAATGAAATTACCTATGATAATAAAATGGAAGCCAACCTGACTTAGTTTTATGAAGCCAACGTAACGCTGATACTGTGTAGTCATTAAAAGAATCCATTTTGGACTCACACTGACCTGGATTCAAATCCAGACTCATTTGAAGTTTTGTGGTCAGAAGTCAACTATCCGTGTCTGTTAGCTTATTTGCAAAATGGAAATAATGATAGTACCTACCTCAAAGGGATTATATTGAGTGAGATGATACATGTAGAGTGCTCAGTCCAGTGCCTGACTCACGGTAAGTGTTCAATAAGTCACAACTTGGGAGATAATACCAAAAGTTGGCAAGGGTGTAGAATAACTAGAAGTCTCGTACAATGTTTTTGGGAGTCCAAAATGGTACAACTATTTTGGAAAAGCGTTTGTTAGTTTCTTATAAAGTTAAACATACACTTACCACATGATATACCAATACCATTCCTAAGTATTTACCCAAGAGAAATGAAAATATTTCTACACAAAGATTTGTATGTGAATGTTCACTAAAGCTTTATTAATAATAGTTTAAAAATGAAGACAACTGAAATGTTCGTCAGAGGAATAATGGATAAATAATTGTGGAATATTCATACAATGGAACACTATTCATCTAAAAAAGGAATGAGCTAATGATACGTGCAACAAAATGGATGACTCCCAAAAACATGTTTAGTTACAGAAACCATACCAAAAAATAGCACATACTACATAATTCCATTTATATAAAATTCTATAAAACGTAACACTAAATTATAAGACCAGAAAATATACCATTAGCTGCCTAGGCTGGGGCTGGGTATAGGGAATTAACTGCAAAGAGTAGCAAGGGAACATTTTGGGATGATAAAAATGTTATATTTCTTGATTGGGATGGTGCTTATATGAGTGTAAACATGTGTCTAAACTCATCAAATTATACACTTAATAAGGGTGCATTTACCCCAATAAATAGATTGTTAAAACTATAAGAAACCGAGAATAAATTTTCAAAAGATGTGCACTATCATCATGGAGAAATCTTTACATTTTATTGAATAAAATACAAGGAGACTTGAATAAATGATAAGATATAACATATTATGAATGGAAAGATTCCATATTGGAAAGATATTAATGATCCTAAATTAATCTAGAAACTAAATTCATTCCCAACTAAGATCCCATAGGATTTTTCATGGAACTTTGCAGTTATTCTAATAATCATGTAAAAGAATAAAGGCACAAAAATAGCCAAGATGTTTCTGGAAACACACACAGAGAAAAATAAGAAAGAGTGACTTGTCTGCCAGATACTAAGATAATTACAGTGATTAATATTGGTGAGGAATTAGCAAATAACATTAATGTAATAAAGACATAGCCTAGATCAAATCTATTATATATAGGAATTTAGTATATAATAATTGTATATCATTGCAGAAAAGTACTGAAAGAACCAAGTTTCCTTGTAAGAAAAACAAATAAATAAATCTAGATTCTGGTCTCATATCATACACACAAAAATAAATTTCAGATGGATTAAAAGGATTAAACAAAAAATATCTAAACACGATAAAGTGTATAATAATATCTTTACAATCTCAGGGTAGGAAAGAACTTATTAAATAATACACAAAAGTATATGGCATATATGTGCTTTTTATTAAAATTCAAAGTTTCTGTAAGACAAGTGACACCATAAACAAAATTAAGATAGTTAACAGACCAGAAGGTTGTATTTCCAATGTAAAACAAAGGATTAGTATCTAGAATATACAGAGAAAGTGTACCAAAAAAAAATATATGGGGGGAAGACAACTGAACAGAAAAATGGGCAAAAGCAATGATCGGACAATTTATAGAAGAAGAAACATAAATGACCAATAAATATATTAAAATATAAATTAAAATAATGAGCTAATATTTCTAATTAACCAGATTCACAAAAAGGTAAGAATCTGATAATATAAAGTGTTGTCAAGGATGTTAAAAAACAGGATCTTTCATAAACTGCTAGTGGGAATACAAGTTGGACCAACTATTTTGAAGAACAATTTGACAATATCTGCTAAAGATGAAAATATGCATATCTCATGACCCAGAAATTCCACTTCTAGATGTATAGTCTAGAGAAATTTTTATACATGTGAAAAAGGACGCATGTACAAAAATATTAAATATCAGTATACATAGCAAAATAGCCAGAAACAATAAGTCCACCAATAAATAAATAAATAAGATTGGCATAATCCGATGCTATAAAACCATATGGAAATGTAAAGGAATGATAAAGATCTGTATATCTGCATAAACAGAACTCAAAATAGAATTTCCTGTATACAATAAGAGATAATTTATGTTAATGTTTAAAAGCACCAACTAGCAAAATCATTAAAAACTGAATTAGAAAGATACACCAAATTCATGATAATTACAGTCTCTAAGGTGAGAATGAAACACTATAGGAAATAAAAGCAACTTTAATTTTATCTTTAACTTTTATTGCCTTGATTAAAAAGGAACTGAAAGCAAGTGGGACAAAATGGTAATAATGATCAGTTCTGGATGTCTTGATAACATGTGCATTTGTTATTCTTTGTACTTCTATATATATTACCCACTTCTCAAATAAAAGTATGACCAAAAAAGTAAACATAATGAAGTATACCGGAAACAGGGGTATCAGTTGTGAGACTGCTGCAATATTAGGTTGTGGGGTACAGAGTGGGACATACACCAGTGGGGATGAAAGGCAACAGATACACGAGCTCTTAAGGAAGTGGGCCTTGGTGGCTATGTGAATGTAATGATAAGAGAGGCTGTTTCCCCATTCATAGTACTGTGTTTGGCATGTAATGAGTTCTTAATAATGTTTGCTGGATTCTGTGGATGACATTAGTACTTTCCCGGGTTGTAAGAGTTTCAACCATGCAATGTGAGCTTAGAGGAAGGGAGGTAAAGGTGGGAAAAGATAAAGGCACTACCTATTACCTCAGAACAGAACTTTAGGGAATTAATTTCTCGAAAGATGGCCCCAAAAAACACAGTCAGTTCCGAAGTCCCCTTCTAAATGCTAGAGAACCTTTAGAGGGAACTACTCATCTTCTGCAAGGAAAGACTTTGGAAGACTATCCCACCACTGGTCTCCTCAGCCAATATTGGTCAAGACATTTAGCCGAAAAATGCCTCTTCCATGCCTCACATTGAAGGAAAAGAATGACTGGACAAGTTAAAGCATGGGGTAGGGGTTGTTCAGCATCATAACCCAATTCTTCTGTCTTACAGTGTCACCTGGGAGACAAGCACAGGAACTGTGACCTCAGCATGCAAGAGAACACTGGAGTCACCACTATCTGTGGTCAAAGATAGAGTCAATCTGAAGGACTGACCCAATGCAGAGGAAGGGAAAATGGATAAGGACAGCAGACAATATTATAGGAGAATTGATAAAAACTAGATCTGAGCTATTCCATACCCCTACCAGAACCTATCTTCTACCAGATCCTATTATAATAGGGAGAACAGTTCCCCTCACAAGTTTACAACCTCAGTGCCAAAATATCCACTATATCCTAGGTATTGGGGTCTCCCAGTACCTCCAGGGCTTTATGGATTATTAAAGCTGTTTTCATGGAAGCACTGGATGGAGGAGAGAAGTGAAGCTAGAAGACCTAGAAAACAGAGTGGTGTGGTGGTTTCATGTCGTCCACATCTCCACAGGATAATGGAGTGCCACCTGATCTTACCTTGGGCTTATGGAGTCTCTCCATCCCTCCAGAAACTGAGGGAAAGTGAAGCCTGGGCTATTGTGGTACTAGTGGTCAGAGAGGGGTCTCATACTCACCTGGGAATTGAGACTTGGCCAACTGAGAGTTTGCCTTAAGAGGTTTCTCGAAGAGGATCTAGTGTTGAGTGGCACCACAAGGACCCAAGATTTTCTGATCTGTAATCTATTGTATAAACGAGTAATTTACTGCTACATGTTGTTGCTCACTGGCCATTATAAGCAGAAAATCAGAATAGGCCTACATGGACACAAGCTGATCTGTGGAAACCCTATTCTATAGCAAATGTTGGTGGTAGCTACATTAGTCAAAGAAGTGAGAAATTCAGGGTCAACTCCCAAAGCCCTCTTATCCTATTTCCCATGCCAGTCAAGAAGCAACTGAGAGGTCCAATGAGCTTCCCTCCTCCTCCCTCTCTACCTTCGCCCCCCCTACAGGGCTGGCATACAGCCCCACAAGGTCACAGGTGTAATGTCAGATCCACTCTTCCAATGGCCAATGACTCAGGGAAAGACCAGCCAGGTGACCCCAAATGTGTTCAGAAAGCTTCTGTAATGTTGGACTGGGGCCTAGGAGACCAACAAAGGAACTTTTCTAGAGATAAAGTCAATGATATTTCCCAATACATTCTGAATTAAGAGATAGTGAGCAACACAGAATACAGAAGATTTGCGGGAACTAAATGACTTTAATTGTACTGGGCTTAAAGGATCTGTGATTTATCTTATGAACAATCTTTCCTACAGTTGGTGCCCAGAACAGGCATATGTCAGCCAAAAGTCCCATTAGTGTTCTCTTGAGGCTGTCTGAATGTTATGGTACTCAAGGGCATTTTTTCCCAATCATCCCCTTCACGACTCTCCACCCACTGCCCCCAGCTCCCAAGTGCTCCTCTCCTTCTTCAGCAATCCCAGGACAACCTCAACTTCTCTTACCAGGTACAGATACTTTTGGCCCAAATATCCTAGAAAACTCCTATTCAGCAGAAATGTTTAAAGCAGTGGCTAAGAGCAAGAATGCTAACTGCTATTTACTAACTATGTGACCTTGGACAAGTTTGTGCCTTAGTTCTTTATCTGTAAAATGGGAGATATCATTGTACTTACTGCAAACGTGTGTAGTAGGAATAGGACTTAGAGCAGTACCTGCACATAGGAAACTCCATAGGACTGTAGCCATTACTACAATTCAGAGAATTCCCTGACTCTGAATTGGAAAAGGGAAAGGCTCCTTTCTCTGTACTCCCACCATATCGGTACTAACTTGAATTAATGCAATTACTTACGTAGCCTTCCAGTAATTGTTTGCATCACTGTGTCCACTAGACAGTGAGCTCCTTGAGGGCAGCAGGGTCTTGTTATTGCCATTTGTATCCACACCATATGATACAGGGCCAGGTACAATAGAGATTCAATCAGATCATTATAAAGTTGGTTTCGAAAAGTAAATTTGTTCCAACCAATTGACACATTGGGGAACTGAGTATAACGTGAGTTTCATGTTCTCTTATGTGCGATTCCCTCTGCCCAGAACTAGGCGAATGCACAAAACTGCATTCAAAACTGCTAAACCCAGCAGCAAAGGAAAATTCAACACGCATACACCTGAAACATCTATCACCACTTAGGTTATGAACCACATCATCATATCTGGTGTTACAATATTCCACCCAACTTCAGGTTACAGTAGTCCCCTGCTATCTGCAAGTTATACATTCCAAGACCCCAGTGGATGACTGAAACCTCGGATAGCACTGAACCCTAAATATACAGGCGTACCGCAGAGATCCTGCCGATTCAGTTCCAGACCACTGCAATAAAGCAACTATAGCAATAAAGCAAATCAAATGAATTTTTGTTTCCCGGTGCATATGAAGGTTATGTTTACACAATACTGTAGCCTATTAAGTGTGCAATAGCATTATGTCTAAAAAAAAAACATTCGAGTACCTTAATTTAAAAACTTTTTTGCTGGGACGCCTGGGTGGCTCAGTCAGGTAAGCATCTGACTCTTGATTTTGGCTCAGGTCATGATCTCGGGGTCACAAGATGGAGCCCGCATGTGAGGCTCTGTGCCCAGCAGGGAGTCTGCTTGAGATTCTCTCCCTCTCCCTCCGTCCCTCCCCCAGCTCGAGCTCTCTCTCTCTAAAATAAACAAATAAATAAATCTTTGAAAACCTTATTGCTAAAAAATGCTAACCGTCATCTGAGCTTTCGGTGAGTTGTAATCACTGATCACAGAGCACCATAACAGACAGAATGAAAGTTTGAAATACCGCGAGATTTACCCAAGTGCGACGCAGACACGAAGCCAACACGTGCTGTTGGGAAAAGGGCACTGATGGGCCGCTAAAAGCAGGGTTGCCACAGATCTTCAATTTGTAAAGAACACTTTATCTGTGAAGCGCAATCCGGAGACACGCCATCAAAGGAGGCACGCCTGTACTGTGTCTTCCTATACCTACAGGCCCAGGGTACGGGTACGGTATAATTTATAAATTAGGCATAGCAAGAGACTAACAGTAACTGATAATAAGAACAATTGCGTAATAAAAGTTATGTGAATGTGGTCTCTCTCTCTCAAAATATCTTACTGCTTTGTACTCACCCTTCTTCCTGTGATGATGGGAGAGGATAAAATGCCTACGTGAGGGACGCGAAGTGAGGGGAATGACGCAGCATTGTGACGTAGCGTTACGCTACAATTGACCTTCTGATGATTCGTCAAAGAGGATCACCTGCTCCCCGACAGTGGTTGAGAGCAGCGGGCAATTGAAACTGCAGAAACGAAACCACAGACAGGGGGGACTACCGTAGTCTCCCCTTCTACCGCTTCTCAATTATTCACCAGCTGCCGCTAGCGCTTCCACGAGGAAAACGCCAGGGCTTTTTCAAGGTAATGTGTCGTATTTATTGCTGTATTTATGCACTTTCTAACCAGTTAACATGCGTAAAATGGTGCCACCATTTTTATTAGGGTCCTATCCTTTTTTTAAATGTGTCACTGACAAAGTTTTTGAATGTTGTACCCTACTGCCACCTTTCCCACAAGCCCCGTTTTTTATTACATTACCTTGCATAGTGTGGTGAATTTTAGGATATGTGTCGTTAGAGCAGAATCATACCCGGTGGGCTCACAGTTGATGGTGAATAACTTTCTTTCTCACCTGCATGGATACCTAAGCCTCCTGAAACTGTAGGAGCCGCTGTTAGTCAGCAAATGCTGTTTGGGCCAGCAGTAGTGTCACACAATTAAAAGCAATAAGCATTTATTCATAGACAACTACATGCCAGGTACTGTGATGAGCAGTGGAGATGCTGGCTAATAAGCACTGCTTGGGGGGGGGGGGAGAGAGGGAGAGAGGGAGAGAGAATTACAATAGAGGGGGACAATGCTATTCAAGCGTATAGCAGGGTCTTCTCTCCAGACTTCAGGGAGTCAGCAAAGACCTCCCAGAGGAAGTGTTCCTCTTTCCCAGATCTCTCCACTCCCATAAATCAGTCTCTTTCCTTGTCCACATCTCTGCCTCCTTACTGTACGTCTGAGTTACCATACTATCACACCAGGCAAGGAGGCAGCACAGGGAAGAGTTAATGTGGCACAGGTGGGAGGGGCAAGGGCCCTGAGGGAAGCAGGTGGAACAGCCTCATAAAGGGCCCCACAGGCATTGGTCAAGGTGAAGAGAAGCTGCCAACACAGTGCTCGGGATCTTTCTCCAGTCAAGTCTTCTGCTGGTTCTTTCCTCCTTGTTCATTTATTCGTTTAATGTTTATTAATCTTCTGCTGTGAGCTAGTTCTGGGTGGAATCTGTTCTACTCACCCTGCCTCCTCCAACATCAGAGATGCTTCTTCCACGTATGGCTGCTACTCTGGGTTGCCTACCATCTCCTCCCCCTCTGGCAACTCCACTCCCTCTGGCACCCCAGGAATAAGACTTTAGTGGGACCCCTTTCTGGATCATGAAGAAGGGAGACGGGGAAGTTCCCTTTTTTGCTACCATCTCTCTCTGTTCCTTCCCAGGCCCAACTTCAACTCTGCAGCCAGCGTTCAAGTTCACTCCTTCAGCATCAAGTTAAGAATGTAAGCAGCCCAAACACCCAGCAGGTTTTCTCCTGTCACATCAGGCTTCCAGCTTCACTGCAGATCCAATCTTCTTCCTCCTGTTTCTCCTTTTCTCTCTACTCGTCTTCTCCAAGGGTTGATGCCCAGAATGTTAAAGCTGGACAACGCTACAATCATTGTGTCCACCCCCAGTGTGGAGCTGAGGAAGCTGAGGCCCAGGAGCTCTGCCTAAGGATATACAGTCAAGGACGGTGCAGCCTGGGGCGTGATCCCCCTCCAGCTCTGGCTTTCTCCCCACCTTACAGACACTGAGACAGACTCTACTTTTGATCCTGAGGAAGAAAACCATTCAATTCAGCCTCAACTCTCAGGTGACCTCCAGCTATAGCAGCCACTGCAACAGGGAGGCCTTCCTTTCTCAGTACCAGTGTCTCCCCACTTCTCTCCCTTACAACACTCATGGGCTGTCAGGCACAAAGGATTCTCCCATCCAAGCTGGGCTAGTGACCTTGATTATCCACCCAAAACCCCAACCAAAGGTTACAACCCTGTGATCCCCCAACCCAGCACTACCCCTACACATACCCCATGGATGGGTCTGTGCCACTGTGACACCCTCCAAAATCTCTCCTTCTGTCTCTCCCCTATCAGGAGCCATACCCCATGCCCCCTAAAGCTTTGCCCCCCACAGGATGGCAGGAGGTCTACATCCCAACTCCACCTTCTCACGCCCAAACTTCTTCATACTGACTGGCATTCCAGGGCTAGCTGGTGCCCAGGCCTGGCTGACACTGGTCTTTGGGCCCATGTATCTGCTGGCCCTGCTGGGCAATGGAACACTGCTGGCATTGGTGCAGATCGATTCCACACTGCAGCAGCCCATGTTTCTACTCCTGGCCACACTGGCAGCCACAGACCTGGGCTTAGCTACCTCTATAGCCCCGGGGCTGCTTGCTGTGCTGTGGCTTGGGCCCCGGCCTGTGCTATACGGTGCCTGCCTGGCCCAGATGTTCTTTGTTCATGCACTGACTGCTGTGGAATCTGGTGTGCTGTTGGCCATGGCCTGTGATCGTGCTGTGGCAGTAGGGCGTCCGCTGCATTACCCTCTCCTAGTCACCAAAGCCCGTGTAGGCTATACAGCACTGGCACTGGCACTGAAAGCTGTGGCTATTGTTGTGCCTTTCCCTCTGCTGGTGGCGCGATTTGAGCACTTCCGAGCCAAGACCATCAACCATGCCTATTGTGCACACATGGCAGTGGTAGAGCTGGTGGTGGGCAACACGCGGGCCAACAATTTGTACGGGCTGGCCCTTTCACTGGCTGTGTCAGGTATAGATATCCTGGGCATCACTGCCTCTTACGGGCTCATTGCCCACGCTGTACTGCGGCTGCCCACCCGGGAGGCCCGGGCCAAGGCCTTTGGCACATGTAGTTCCCACATCTGTGTCATTCTGGCCTTCTATATACCTGGTCTCTTCTCCTACCTCACACACCGCTTTGGTCGTCACACCGTCCCAAAGCCTGTGCACATTCTTCTCTCGAACATCTATTTGCTGCTGCCACCTGCCCTCAACCCACTCATCTATGGGGTCCGCACCAAGCAAATTAGGGACCGGCTCCTGGGAACCTTCACATTCAGAAAAAGCCAGTTCTAATGGACAGAAAACAATGGAGCCTGCCGGAGGAGGTGAGGGGACATACAGAAGAGTGTAGGGCCTGGAGGTGTAGATTATGTCATCTTTTTCCCACTGTCTACACATGATTGTGATAACCACTCAACAAATATTTGCTGTGAAGTCTCAACTATGTATTATCACTAACATCTGTAGGCTTTGGCCTATCCACGTATCTTGCTCGGGAGGCAGGAGGCAGGGGGCTACATGTTACCATGCAGGAAAATAAGATCAGGAATTACCATGGCTCATAATACACAAGATTTAACTTAAAGAAAACTCTCCTCCCCACCCCCTTCCATCATATTAACCTAAGTCTCCCCATGTTGCCACACAAAAGCTCCTCTACAGATGCTAGAGGAGGTCTAAGAAGAGTGACCCTGCCTCAGGAGGCAAGTGTTTGGGTACTTGTCTGGGATCACAGCCCTCTCCACTTCTGGAGCCAGATCCTATTTTCAGCCTGTCCTTAGGGAAAGAGTTACAGGCTTATTCCCCACATTCTGAGAATCTGGATAATGTGCCCAGACTGGGGTCCCAAATTTGGCCAGCACACTGATCTTTGCCATTCCCAGCCAAAGAATCCTCTTGGTCCCATGTGTAATTACTATTTCCCCTACCCCCATTCTCCTGTCAATATCTCAAGAATTACTAGAACTTCTCTTCCTGGGCGTACAGCCGTAGGCGTCAGAGGTCCAACTGAAAGAAATGATTTCCCAGGAAATCATAACCACTTCACCTGCTTGCCTGAGGTCCAGTCACTCTGGTCTCTTACCAATTTGCTCTTTTCTGCATCCTCAGCCAAGAACGTTGAATTCCCAAATAAAATCTACATCAGCACCCCCATTTGTCCCGGTCAGCATCACCAGAAGCACGTGACGTTGGTGCAATAGGATTAAATAGGCATATTTCACACTGCTGTGGCTAGCAGAGAATAGAGATATTACACAGGAAGTGTCGTAGTGTTGCCCAACAGGGGACTGACTTCCAGCTATTGCGCAAAAGATCTTTCACCCCAGCATGGAGCCGAGAATAAACATAATCTCAGGCAAAAGGCAGGGATTCACCATTATAAGGTCAGAGAAAGCTGCAGGCTGCACAGGTAGACCCAAGCTCTCTGGAAAAACTATCACAACCGCAGGTACTGGAGCCAGCCATGAAGACCTAAAGGCAAGTGCAATGCTGATTACTCAGCACAGATAGCCGGACCGAACACCATGGGACTCCACACAGCACAGGAGGCTGCAGATCTGAAAAAGCAGGTGATATCCTCTCCAGGGCCACATGGGGTCTTACCAGGTCCTCATTAACAAGGAGGTGAAGAGATAGTGCAGAAGCTCTGCATGATTTTCAGAGGTGTTGTCACACTGAGGAGATCTGTTGTCCTCGAGGGTGGACTCACTCATTCTCAAGCTAATCTTTTTCATGAGGTTCTGAGCTTAAAAACTCCACAGGCAATGATTTTGTGGATAATTGTGACAAAATTCTGATCCTAATTGGTCATGAGTCTTTAAGATGTCTATATCCTCTTAGGTATCCCTCTTCAATAAATCTATCCTGACAAAATAATTAGAGATGTAAACAAAGATGTGTGCAGTAAGATATTTATTACAACATTATTATAAAGAAATGTGTATGTGACGCCCTGTGTCACATACACGCACATTTTTTGCCTTTCCCCTCCGATACATGAAAAGGGAAATCCTATGCAGTCAATGTTCATAAGCAATGAATTCTATCACCTTCCCACTACAGGAAACCTCTTGTCTAAGGCACCTTCATTCCCTGGTTGTGCACAGCTCCCCAAGGCAGCTGATTCAAGTTGTGCATTGTTCATTGCAAGAACCTTCTTTCTTCAAGCCAAAGACCCACCCCCTTGGACATTAGTATTTTGTTTTGGACTGAGATCACACACCTACCATGTGATGTGTTTAGAAGACTACCAGCACTCCCTTACTCCTCACAACAACCTGAGAGTAATCCCATAATCCCTTATCCACAATTCCAAAATTTAAAAAAAAAAAAAAATCTCTGAAGAAACAAGTTTGTTTGTTTGTTTTTAATAACTTTGGTCCAAAACCTGACCTGAAACATCACGAGGGTATTTATAGCATTTATTTACCTCACTTGGTGTGAATAATCATACATAGAGCTTCAGAAATATTGATGTGTTTGATTACAGGGCACTGCCCTAAACCTCACTGGGGTACTCCTTTATATATGATAAAGGCACTATATTCCCTTTCTAAACTTCTGACATCTAAAACACATCTATCCCTAAAAGTTTCAAATAAGGGATTAGAGACTTGCCCAGTTATCCCTGTAGCCTGAGAGAAGTGAAGAGACTGGTTAGGGCTCTTTATCCCTCCAAAGGCTCTGCTATCAACACTACTCTATACCATCCTGGAGGTTCTTACAGAGAACCCCACGTTCCCTAAAATACCAGCCCCTGCCAGTTTGTTCCTCTCATGCTCTCCAGTCCAGTCACCACTCAGATATGTTGCAGATGATCTGTGCCCAGAGAAACCCCAGAATGTGCCACACTGGAGGCAACCCCATGAGCAGGCTATGGCCCAAACAGCCCAGCCCTTAGGCTCATCAACCCCATCCAGAACTCAGTTGTCATTTGTTTTCCTTCAGTAACTTTCAGTCTCAGCCTCTACGAGCCAAAGGGAAAGAGTGTCTCATGTAATGTCAGACTACGGCAGTGTGGAATGCAGGGAGCTTGAAGAATCACGATCATCAGCAAAAGAGACGAAGATACGGCTTCTGGCTGAGGAGTTCATCTAGACCCAATTTCCCCCTCTTAGCCCCCTCAGTGAAAATCTGAAAGAGAGCCTCTTCACATTTCACCAACAGCCCATCATCCCTGTCCCTACCCTATTCACCCCCTTCTCATTCTGGAACCCCCTCAGGATATGGATGTACATCATCCGCTGCCTGTGTTTATCAGTGACTCTCGTCTCTGTACCTCTGCACTTCTGCCTCCTTGCACTGTCTCTTCTGCCCCACGTCTGTGTCCCTTGTCCTGGTGTATGTGTCTCTCCCCCACTGCTGTCTACCTCCCTCAGGATTCCTTTCTGGAGGGAACAGAGGTGCCAACTGTACTATACCAGATGACCTCTCCTGGGGTAGGGCTAGGAGGGCACTGGAGGAAGAAATCTTTTGCCTGCCCTGACAAGAAGCTTGGGGTTTCTGGTCTGGTCTAGTGCAGGGTTTCTCTTCTCTTGCCCGCTTCCTTTTCACTACACGACTTTGCACATCCACTGAGCAAGTGCCCTCCCACCATACACTCAGGAGAACAGAAGAGATATGGCAATTTCTTCCTTCACCAAAAAGAACTACCATTCAAATTTTAATTTAAAAGCTGGAATCAGGCCGACTTGGATTTGAATCCCAGATCCTCCATTAACTCACTGTATCCCTTGCACTAATCTACTTAACCTCTCCAAGCCTGTTAATTCACTTCTAAAATAACGAAATAATAGTTCAAGAGGTTGCTTGAAGGATTAACCAGGATAATGGATTCGAATTATTTGGCACAGCCACTAACATACTTCAACAAATATTTGATATCAGTTCCTCTCCTCCATGCCCACTGTCAAATCTTTGTGTAAACACCTAGCACCCACACAGGTTAGCTCTGTCTAGAGAAACCTACCCTCCCCTGAGGCCAGTTACAACATGTAGGACCATTCCCTGTGCCTCATACTCATACCACTTCAGCCAGCTCAGACAATGGCCAACGTCATGGCACAGTCCTACATGCTGGGCCAGGATAGGAAAGGATGCCCCCCATACAGAAGTGGTCTTCCTAGGCATGCAGGAGACTCTCCAGAGGGACTCAAGAGAAGACTCTGGACAGATAAGAGGCAGAGTGGGACAGTAGCTACTAGAAAGGCTCTCCAGAGTGTTTCTTCTCCAAGAGAAACCACTCTTCTCCAGCAAACACCAGGTTGAGATCTCTGGACAGAGACACAAGGGGAAATCACACATAGATTGGGGCTGAAGTAGGAGAGTGACAGCTAGACACAGATCAGCCTAGGTGAGGGAGTGGCACATGAAAAAAATTTTCCTCAAATTTACCTGGGTAATTCTGGCTTCCTGAAAGTCCTCTCCAGTTACTAAGGCAACATTATCCCAATTAGATTCTTATCCTCCACATTGTCACCACTCATATGGCACCCTCCTACACACACACCTGGTTTATACTGCAACTGTAACCCACTCATTAATAATGGGTTTCAAGCTAGGCTGCACATCAGGATTGCCTGAGGAGCTTTTAGAAATCCTGATGCCTAGGCACACTCCAGACCAATTACATCTGAATCCCTAGGGGCAGGATCCAGGTATCTATAGTTTTTAAAGCTCCTAGGTAATTCCAAAGTATGACCAAGGTTGAGAACTACTCCTTGGTTCTCAGTCTAAATCCTGATTTATACTTCTCCCCTGTCCTTCAGGACCCCTATCTAACCTCACAAAGAAGTCATCTGCAGCTGATAACACAGCAAACTGCTTCAGGAGGCTGAAGGGGCAAGCCTGATTCTGCTTCTTTAAAGAACTCAGAACAAGAAATACACGCATACACACGCACACATGCACTTACGCAAGCACACACAGACACACAAATGCACCCAAACACACCTGCATTCTTCTCCCCTAAGGAGCAGAATGGGTAAGTGACTCGAGGGTATGGACTCAGGCTGTGGATATAGTGAAGCTAGTAAAGTGACTGCCCTCTCCCCTCCCAAGGCCCCATTATCTACAGGACCTCTATGACCTCACACTATAGTAGGTCAAAGCCTAAGGCCTGGGGCCTCACCTCCCTGGGCAGCTTGGGGTTCCTGCAGCAGCCACTGCCCTGCCTAACCCCTCCCATACCCCACCATGTTGGTTGGTACCCCCCACCTGCTGACACTGGATGAAGCTGATGCCATCTGGACCCTCATCAAGGATAAAGTAAGAGGGCTAAAAAGAAAGTAACAAAGTGTGACCGAGATGGGTCTGAACAACTTATGAGTAGGAAGGGGTGGGAAGCCTGAAGACAATTAACAAATAATATTTACTTAGTGCTTGCTCACATGCCAGACACCGCACTAAGTGCTTTGCATACACTAATTTCACCCCAGTTGGAAAAACAGTAAGAGGTTCCTTAAAAGGCAACAGGAATCGATGAGAACAGAAACAAGTGCTAAGTCAGGGTAGGACTCAGGAGGTCAGGAAGGCTTCCCGGAGAGAGTGACATTCTAGCTAGGCAAGTAGAAATTATTCTCATGTAGAGGGAAAAGGAATTCCTGACTCATAAATGGTGCTTAATAAACACCTAAATGAGTTAATGAGCAGGTGGGAGGGTGGGCAGGTAAGTGAAAGGTGTCCTAATTAAAGGTAGAGCATATGCAAAAGCCAGGAGAGGAAAAAGAAAAATGCGTATTTGTGAACTGCAAATAGTCCTCTAGAGCAGAGTTCAAATGAACAGTAGTGAAAATGAGGTCAAAGAGGTAGAGGGGCCGATCACGAAGGGCCTTTTAAACTTTCTAAAGGAACTTCAACCTCTTCATAAATACCTCCTCCACCTTTAACTTTCACAGAATGGGAAAGTCGGGTTTTGAGCAAAACATGTAGATCTCCAGGAGCAGGCAGATGTCAGCTGTATCTGAGGTGCAGGTACCCAACAAATCCCACCAAATCTAGATGGCTACAATTTCTGAATTTGGAGAATTTGGGGATCAGGTTCCAGTTATGTAATCTGAAGGACAGTGAATTTCAAGCACTCGTAGAAGGCAGCCCACCAAGTTTAAAACAACCATCTTAAAGTAGTGCCTGCCAGACTCAAAGCAGCCTTAATAGTATGTGGCTCCCACGTGAAATGGAGCAGCGGCTCACCACAAAGGTCAGCCCCCAGGGAAATAGAAACAGGACAGTTGAGGCCCTCCCAAGTATCAAAGTACCTGGCTTCAGCAGTGTAAAGGTTGGTCTGGACAAGATCAAGCATTTCATTAGGATGAAAGTAAATGTGATCACCAACTAGCAGAAAGCTACACTATCAGCATCAGAAAAATTCCCTATTTAAATGGAAAATTGTCAGGAAAGGCGAGGCAGAGTTTCGGGGTAAATCACTGGTGGTGTATGGCAAATTCAAGGAGCAGGACAGCTTTGAGTGACCTGGTTTCCTCTCTCCAGACTGCTAAGAGTTTACTGAGCACTTCATAGAACATACAGATAACCAGAATGTGGCTCAGGAGCTCCTCATTCAGAACTCAAACCAGCCAAGGTACATCCAGGAAGATAGCCTTCCACCCTCGCTTTCCCAGGCTGCCCCTGGGAGATCTAAATTTGCAGGCCTCTATGTTCCACAGAACTCTCACCCAGAAATAAAACTGCACTGGGAACAACAAGCAGTGGTCTCAAATGGTGACTCTACCAAGAATAGTCACCCTAGCATAGAAATCTTATTTTCCCTGTTTTAGGATAACTACTGGGGGCCTCAAGGGTAAGAAAGAAGGCCTAATAATCACCCCCGCCCCCAAGGCAAATTCATGTCTATATTCTGGGATAAAGCCTCCAGCTAAATCAGGGATTCACCTTTTAGCAGACACTTGGACCGTAGGACCAGGTATTTGTCAAAATCCTATTAGAGAGATACCTCCTGGGGACATTCCTATTGGACTTATTTTTATAGGATTCTAGAGACCAAAGGAGCAGCTGGGGTAGGATTCTGAAGTTATACTTGGTGACTATGCTTTCTTTGTCATGGGACAAAGCATTCTATACAAAAATGCCAACCCACCAGTGCTCTGCTGTCACCTCTGGGAATGGACCTTCTCAGAGCCTTGTTCTTCAGCTTGATGCCCCTACCAGAAAGAAAGTATTCCATGTCTCAATGAAGCACAAGAGAGGAATGATGGGAAATTCTTCCATGCACATTAAGAAAGAGCAGCATTTATTTCCTTGGCTAGGTGACAAAAGATAGTAATCTTCAAGCTACTTCAGCTTGTTTTAAGTGCAGACACAACTCGATCAGGCAGCTACCCTCCTCTTATGCTATGGGGCAGCACTTCCAAAAGAGATCTATGTAGCAAAAACACAGACTGACCTTAAGGGATCATTGATGAATTCTACCAGAAGACCAGCAAAGTGGGCAATGCCAGCAGTAGGGAAACAGACATTTGGGAACTGAGGGCTGAGGAAGGGGAGTAGAACAGAGCATTTTCAGAATAGGTCTCAAACAGGAAAGGGACCCAAAGAGGGAATTTTATGTACTCCCTAGGAGAACACAGAGCCAGAAGTCTCGGCCAGCAGTATCTTTGATGAGTCGAGATCATACCTATGTACCATTACTGGAGAGTATCTTACAAGGTTTCCCAGGTGGTCATGAAGTTAAACTTTCCAGAACTAGATTACCAAACCAAAAAAGCCAAGACAAGGACAAAACCAAGAGGTACCAGAATCCAAAAAAGCATATTGGGACGAGCATTACAAAGATGAGGCCTCAAATCCCTAAAGAACTACTCCCTGTAGCCAGGGTAGATGTTGAAGAATGTTCATTCCAAACCTATCTCTGTGTATTCATTGTAGTGAATGACATCACCCAACTAACCAATCACCTAAGACTAATCTTTCTCAATTCCTTTTCCCACAGTCCTTAACTGACCAAGTTCTACTAATTCTATAACCTAAAGATCTTCCCCCATTATTTTAGTTGAAGGCCTCACCATATTTTGTTTGCAGTAATACACTACTCTTAACTGATCTTTCTCTCTCCTTATTTTGTCTTGCTATTCAAAATTAACTTTCTAAAGCACCTTTTGGATCTTGTCCCTCTCACCCAGAGCCCTTCAAATGGCTTTCTATTGCCCTCAGGATCAAATTCCTGTCACTTAGCACACTCAAGATCTTTCATAGTCTAGTTCCTGTGTGCCTGTCCCTCTTCAGACCCTGTGTTTAAGTACTATGAAATTATGTGTTCCTAAATGTGCCCTTCTTAGTTTGTAAGTTCAGGTTTTTTATCTGGCTGTATCCTCTCCCTGGATTGACCATCCTCCTATCTAGCTAATTCCTTCAAAACTCAAGTATTACTACCTTGAAACTTCCTCTGATCCTCTTCTATCAAAGACAAAAGCTGTTAAACCACTTCTGGTCTCCTTCACACCTTGCTCTCTATTATTTTACTTAGCTGACTACTGTCTACATCTCTGTCTCCTCCATTAGACTTAGCTATAATAAGACAAGGTCAAAGTCTCATGCTTTTAATTCCCAGTATCCCGCAGGGTCTGGCACATAGTAGATATTCAAGGTTTTGCTACAGGACAGAACTAGGAAATAAACAGGAAGCATAAAAGCCTGAGCACGTTGTGGAGATGTAATTGTGCAGTAAACAATGGGAGGGTCAATCTAGAGTAGGCTACCAGGTAACTCCTGACCCTAACTCAGTCCCTGACCTGTAAACGCCATCTGCAGGTTATCGAGGAGCGCTTTGGTCCCAATGTAGTGGCAGTACCTTTCCTGTCGGATGCAGCCTGCTATGACCTACTGGGTGTGCTAGTGAAGCAGTCCCGCCCAGCCCACACCCGCCTGGCTTTCCCAGGTCGGCAGGGTCGGCGGGCACTACAACCAGTGGGGCCACTACCAAACCTCCTGGAGCAGGCAGGGTCTGAGGGTGCCTTTGCCCACTGCACTCGGGAATACTCACCAAACGGCCGAGCAGAGATAGCCTATGAAGAAATGCGACTGTTGGATGGGCAGCCCTGCCGGATCCGCCTGCACATGGGTGGCCTACGCAAGAAGGTGGCCTTCCTGCTGCTGCCGCCAGGGCAAGTGAGCCTACAGCAAAATCTTCCCTGGCTCCGAAGCACCCACAGCATCTATGTCATCTACCAGGTCTTCTCCTGTTCCTGGCTGCAGCTGGGGCTGTTACCTACAGCCCGAGAGCCCCAGCTGCTCCGGTTACAACGGTCACTGCCTGTTGCCTTCTCCTGCCTCAAGTTTTCACTGCAGCCCAAAGGAGTGCTGGGACCACAGAAGCCTCTGACCAAAGATCCACTGCCCCATGGTGCCAACTGGGTCAGATCCAACCTTGGCATCATGCCACCTCTGGCCCCCACATCAGTTGCTGCAGATACCCCTGAAGCTGCTGCTGTGCCTCCACCTGTCCCAGCCCCACCTACACCACCTCCTCAGGAAGGGCCAGAGGGCAGACCCACCAGATTCTCCTATAAAGGCCGAAACCCCTTCCGCAGGGGGCCCCAGATGTTGTCAGGTATTGCTAAGGGATATGAAGCTGAGGGATGGGATCGGGTAGAGGGGAGAGGGCATGGGGAATATAGGAATGTGTGCCCAGGAATGTGTGGAGCACCCCTAACTCCACACTGGATCCCGGTGGGGGAGATGGAGAGGGAGCCAGGGGCAATGAGGTGGAAGCATGGTCCTGGTGAGGGGGTGGGCACAGCACAGAGGGCCAGGGAGGGACCAGGGAGGCAGAAAGACCAGGGCATGAGTCAAGCTGTGACTATCCCCAACCCTGGCAGAGAACTGGCTCTTCAGCCCCCGCAGCCCCCCACCAGGAGTCCAGGGTGGGGGCCCCGGGGATCCCGACCGGCACTCCATGTCCCTGCCCCTGCTGCAGGGTCTGTCCTCAGAGTTCGACAGCGACGAATGAAGCTGAAGCGAGAGATGCAGGGGGCGAGGCCCCCAAGATCTGGCATAGGGATACTGGTCCCCAATAAACATCAGCTGCTGCTCCCCAAAACCATCCTGGGACCATGCTGCTTCTTTCTTCTGGGGGCTGGAGGACAGTCCCTACTTTTTTCCCTAGGCTCCATGACCCCCTCACTCTTTTAAGGGCATAAGAAGCACCCTGAAACCTCGGCACCAATGTCCTCACCAGAGAGAAAGTACCCCTGACCTCCCCATTTATGTACAACCTTCCTGGGGCCATAGCCCCAGAAAAAAGGGTGGGAAAGAAGAATGAGCACAGAATAGAGATTTCCCTTTTATACATATTGCAACAAGTTCTCCATAAAACATTCATTGGAAATAAATTAAAAAGTCCTCTTGCCACTGCCTCCAAACATAAAAAGGAGCCTACACCCCGGCCCCAGCCCAGGCCATTCGAGGCCCTGATTGTCCATGGAAGAAAGTTAAGGATTGAGGGGCCCGAAGCCTGAGACAGGAAGGCCAGATCCCTCCTCTGAAGTATCCAACAAGAAAGGTGAGGTGACAGCATGGGCCTGGGAGATGGCAGCCAACTCCTTGAGAAACTCAGGGAAAATGACTGCACAGTAGACCGCATTCTTGACTCGCAGAGCCTCACCTTGGCGCTCAGGGGCCCCACCCCGAGGGGGCAGAACCGGAGTTGAAGCCCCAGGGGAGCCCCCACCTAGGCCAAGTCCTGCGCCGTCTCTCCCAGGCTGAAGAACCAACTGTGCCGCCTGCCGGGCCCTGGTTGGACTGTGTGCATGCCGCAGGAGCAACTCCCCCAAGGACGGCCTCCGGCTCTTCACTGGGAATAAATGGGTATATTGGGGATTGTGAAGGTGCTGGGGTCAGGCACTCTCTCTCGGTCTGAGAGAGATGCCCCCCTCCCTGAGTTCATGGGCGCCTCAACTAGGACTCGAAAACCAAAATGCTACCTGCCCAGCCTTCTTCCCTCTACCCAGCCTCCCCACCCAGTCAACCATCACCCTCAGTCTTCTCAGTCAGTCAACACTTCAGCCACTTCATTCCCAACCAAGACCCCTTCTCCACACCCTCTCACCTGGAGGAACTCTCTTACTACTCCTCCCTTTCCAGTCGCTACTCTACCATCACTAAACGCCAACCACTTCTACATTCCCTCTGCCTGTCCAAAACACATGACCCACATCCTCTGCTCCTTCCATACCAACAGGGCCATATATGCAGTCACAGTTCAGGGGCTTTACCACTTGTCTCATACTCTACTACCCTTCCAAAATCTGTTCTCCTGTGCCACCACTTCACCTACCACCAGACCCTCTCCTATACCCACCAAAGCCATCCTCCTACTTCACACCAGCTTAGACAACTTCACCTCAGCTTAGACTCAAACGAACCATTTAAAATATTGCCCTCTCTCTGATTTTCTTCCTAGATTACTGGTTCTGGATCTTTGCCCAATATGTAGGGCCTAGACTCTAGGGATCTAGTCTCTAGACCATGCTACAGTTCCCATTCTCTATCTCAAACACTGGCTACAGAAATACGCCACACAGATCTACTAAATATCGCATTCAGAACCCTTCACAACCAGGCTCACATGCCCCCTCCAACCCTTTCTCCAAACTCTTTATACCTTCCCCTGCTTTTGCACCCACACCTATCTGTTCTTCCTGAAACCTTCCAGGATCTTTTCATGCTTCTGTAGCCCCCTCTACCTCGATTTTACTCTCCCTGCTGTTTACATCCTTGGCCTAATCTCATTACCCCCATCCCTCTGAGAAACCTCCTCTGATCTGCCATCCACTGACTTCCCATTTCACCACCTTTATCACACTGTATTGTAATAACTTGTGTATAGATCTTTTATCTCACACAGTAATCTGTGAGCTCAAGGGCTCGGGACTCTCATTTACCTCCACAGTGAACAAAGTACCACAGTGAACAAAGTACCTCACCCTCTGCACCTCGCAACTCCATGGATACATACCACTTCCTCCTTTGATCTATGGAAATAAGACACATTCACAGTGCTGTACCATGAGGAGATCATGCTAAAGAACATCAGCTGGGTTTTTGCAGCTGTATAGTAACCATTCTGGTACTGTCTTCCCAACCCACATCCCTCAAGATCCTCCATCTGACCCCTGCTCTCTTGCTCTTAGTATATTATTTTGCCTCCTACTTTGATTAGCAAATAAAGGACTTCAATTCCTGACCTCACCCTCTGCACCTCGCAACTCCATGGATACATACCACTTCCTCCTTTGATCTATCCTCATTTGCCTCAAAGAGGGGGGAAAAAAACCTTTTCCCATCAAGTTAATCCTGTCGTGGTGCACTGGATCCCACTACATCCACCACCTCTGGGACCTTGCTTTCTCACTTATGACACTTCTCTAGTCACTCTGTAGACTGATTGTCAGCTCTTATAAAGCAGAAGTCTCATCTTGCACCTTCCTGAGTCCCCTGTACCAAAGACAATGGCCAGCACATACGGCAAGTACTCAGACACTTGCTGATGGAAGATCTAGATTTAAAGCTGCATGCTCATATTTAACTCTTCCTTCCTCCTTGTACCCCACAATCATTCATCAAGCTCTGCCAATACTTCCTTCCCATTTGTACCTTACCCAATTCTTCCTGTTTCTTCTATTCTAATTCAAGCCTTGCTGGTCACAGCTATATGGTACTTTTTCCTGGCTCCCATTCACCTAGCACATGAACTAACATGGTTATCCCTCTACTCTCATATCTAAGAACCTCCAACGGGTTCTCACTGCCTAAAATATCAAAACTTCTACCCAGCCCAACTTCTAATCTGAGCACCTACTGCTCAGACCAAATCTTTCTAGTCTTACTACCAATGATTCCACCACCTTCTAAATCCCCTGCTCCAACTAAATAGTTCGTGCAGTCCCCTGGACAAAAGAACAAAGCCATCCCACTCCTTTGCCTACCCAAGTCCTAACTATCTCTCAAGGACCATGTCAAATACCATGCCCTTTCCCAAGCTGGAACAATACCTCAACCTGGAGACTACTCTCTGTCCCCTTGCCTATCCTCAATTCCTAGAGCAGTTTTTGCTGGTGCTGCTGATTTGGCTCTTAGTGGACATAACTGTATTTTATCCTGACTAGAGCCAGACGACAATCATCAAGACTCACTTTTCCGCAACTCCTCGGTTCATGGCACAAGACTTCACCCTTAATAAGAGCTCAATTAACTTGGGCTAATTAACTGTCTAGGGAAGGTTGGGAGAGGGGTGGAGTGGTGGGGTAGGCCTCACCTAGGGGATCGGAGCGGCGGGGGGCAGGTCCTGCTGCAGGGCCCTCGGCCCAGTCCAACTTGCCACGGGCAATGAGGTACTTCTTGGCTTTGGATAGCAGTGCTGGGAATTCCTCCTGGGAGGCCGCAAAGCTCTCAATTTTATTCTTCACAGAACCCAGCACCTATGAAGCACAACTTCATGACATTTTTGTGTGGCTCTAGACTGACAGTCCTTTCTAGTCCCACTGGGCCTGTTCCCAGCCCCCCCAGGGCCACTCCAGCTGCGGGCCTGGCCCACCACGGAGCCTGGACGCACCCATGCATGCATGCATCGCACACCTGCAGCAGGGACTTGACACTGGGCTGGAAGACCATGTTGGTGTTGAGCAGGAAAGAGCGGAGCAGGGGCTGGGGGTGACAGGCCAGCTGGGCCACCAGCCCCGTCAGCAGGAAGTTGACATAGACGGAGTTCTGCAGCATGTTCTCGAGTTTGGCAAAGAGCACAGCCATGAAGGGGCCTGGGAGGGGTGGGTACAAGGATACAAGGCCTGAACACAATGCACATCGCACTCATTCCTCCCAAAACCAAGAGACCCCCCACCACCACTAGATGAAAATTATTTGTAGGTCAGTCTCTGAGTATGTTTAAACATCCTGTGATCACCTACTCTGGATGAGATGAAATGGCAGACACCAGATGGACCCACAGGAGTCCAGATGCCAGCTTTACACACACTTAAGACGAAGAGCCAGATCATAGGCTCTGGAGTCTGACAGATCTGGTTTCAAATTCCAGCTTTATCTTTTACTAATTAAGTTACTGGATGAATCAAAATTCTCCAAGCATTAGTCTCCTACTTGGCAAAATAAAATATACCCACCTCACAGAATTATTAAAAGGATCAAAAAGATACTCTTAATAGCAGCTAACCCAAGGTCTAGCAAATTATAAGTATTCAGTAATAGCTATAAGCTACGTAACATCTCTCAATTTTTTAAAAAGCTTCACCCAAGGGGCAAAAAGAAGAAAGAACAAGCAAAAAAGTGATTGGGACCAAAAGAAGAATCAGATTACACAGAAGACACACTACACCTGGGTCAGAGGAAAGCAAGAATGAACTGTAGCAAAGACAAAAGTGACTACACAGGCCAACTTCTAGATAGGGGAGAAATCTCTAGAAACCCAAAGAAGAAATCAGCTCTGTTCAGGAACTAGGAACAAAGAAGGTAGAAGAGAATTTATAGAAAAAAAGAGTTTAGTTCAAAGCCAGAGAAAACTGATTCAGGGCAGACTCTTTGCTAGGTGAGAGGATAACAGAAGGAATTAGAATGATCACCAGGAGAACTGGCCTCAACTGAGCCAGATCACCAAGCATGAGGGCTCTAGAACCATCACAGTCTGTCTGACCAGGGATCTGTGAGGGAAAGGGATTATACCTAAGAACTGCACTATGAACTAAGACAGGAGAACAATGAAGGGAAAGAGACAGTGAATTCTGAACTATGAACTAAGACAGGAGAACAATGAAGGGAAAGGGACAGTGAATTCTCAAAAAGATCCTAGAACATTCTCCACTCCAGATGCATGACTAGCCTTAGCTCCAAACAACCCCAGCTTAACAGGGTCTCTAAGATACCCCATAACTTTGTCCTTCCGTTTCTCTCATTTCCTGAGACTCTCTTACAAGAGAAAATTCAAAAAGCTCAGATGAGTTTACAAAGAACAAAAGGTACACAGCTTCAATTAATGTTTCAAGAATGTGGTAAAACCTGCATACCACCTTCTAGTGGTATTGAGCAGGAAGGAGCAAAGCCTAAACAAATGGAAAGCCATTTTCTGTAGTCTGCAAGAGGGAGTTGTCAGGACTCTAGAGCAGGGAGCTGTCAACCCTCGGGCTGTGCAAGGAGGATGGCAGCATACCCCAGGCCCAATTAGGACATGGACTGATCAAGGCATGATACCTTGACTGCAAACAACCAGAAGATGGGTGGATATCTTGGTCAACTTGTATCTGCCGTGCACTCAAGAGATGAAAATCCTAGTAAAAAGCTACCATATGCTGAGTTCTCCCAATGCACCAAAATCACAGTAAGTGGTTTAAATGCATCAGTGACGTGAAGGGAAACTAATTCAAGGTATGTCTAGTCCAAAGCACTACACTGCTTCTCAGAGGTGGTTTTCTGCCCCCTAGAGTAAGGGGAGTAAGGACAAGAACCAGGTAAGAGCTGGGATGGTAGAGCTAGCTCTTAAAAACCAAAACCAAAGAGGAGTTAGCCCAGCCACTCAGGTCAGGTCTAGCTCCAAGGTCTTTGGAAAGACCAAAAGAACTCAGCTGGGGAGCTCAGGGCCACACTTTTGTCATTTGCCCTCAAAGAGGTATTTCACTCTATCTGCTTCAGTCCTTACTACTAACCATAAGACTTGAAGAAAGTCTTACTGGGTAGTCATAGCAACCAACAAGGTACAAGGACAGAGAACAGGAAAAATCTGAAATTGAGTCCTTATCTGAGGACACTGGGAGAAGAAAGGAGGCCAGGGCAGAGTAGGGGAAGAATACCAGAAGAACTGATCCTGGGCCACAGAAAAGTTGACAGGAGACCCGACACCCAGACAAACATGGGAACAGCATGGAACGGCATGGCTTACGGGAGCATCACATACAGGATAGCACGTATGTCCTCCATATATATCGTTCAGATATATTGTGTGACTCACCAGGAAACATCGAGCACAGAACACCCTGATCACAATCCCAGGAAATGGCCAGACTAGGGAAGAGGAGGAACGTGCACATAGGACACAGACGTACAAGGCTCAGACATAAATCAATACTCAAACCAGCACAAGCATGGAAGACGTACAGACAGACACAGAGACATAAGTACAATGTGGTATGTATCTGGAAGGGACCCAAGCAAAATGGATGAGCGAGGCAAGTACACAGAAATGACATGGCCAAGAAGTCTCAGATATTAGCACAAACATGTTGAGGACATGCAAAGAGTACACAAAGGAGAAGGCCTAGGCTAAGTAGCTTACCAGTGAAGGGCTGGCTTGGCAGCTGGTTGAGAGTCCGCAAAGGGCTGCTGAGGAAGGGGCCAGGGGGCTCAGGGGGACAGGTGAAGCTCTCATAAGCCTCCTCCTCCTCAAGAGGTAGTGGAGGCTCTAACGGGGGTTCTGAGCCAGCCCCCCCATTGCTCAATGCCACCTCCAGTTCCCGGAGCTCCTGCCCAAAGCCCTCTAGTCCTGCCATGCCCTCGGAGGTGCCCTCTGGCAGTTCCCCAGCTCCCTCCTGAGGCACCCGACGAACCTTCTTGGCCCCCTCAGGCCATGGTCCTGGCACCCCATTGAGCTGGGGAGGGGGCAGGAGGCCAGGGCCCTCACCTGCACTCCCAGCAAGCCCCCCACTCCCCAGCTCTTCCTCCTCCCCTTCCCCCACATTGTCCCTGTCCTCCTCAGGCAGTAGGCTGCGTTTCTTAGTCCGGGAGCCAACAGGACTGGGCTCAGGAGGGGGCCGCTCGCCATCATAGGGGGCAGACCAGGTACGGCAGGCTCGCACACAGCGGTCCACACCACGGCGTGCCTCACGCAGGTACTCCAGGTAATTGTCTTCCAGCTCACCAGGCTCCTCCACAGGGCTGGGCCTTCGGCCAGGGCTGGAGGCTGGGGATGCAGCAAGCCCTGGTGAGCGAGGGGCTGGAACTGGGGATTCCGAGCCACCCAGACTCTGCTGTCGCAGGAAGAGGGCCAGACGAGATGGTGTGGAGGGCCGGGGCACTGTCACCACAGAAGAGGAGTCAACACTTGGGCTTCCAGGGCCTACAGAGGGAAAAAACATAAGAGGGATCAAAGAGACAGAGGGCTAGGAGGAAGGATAAGACACCTACGGAGACTAATAGAGAAGGCAACGAAGCAACAAAGACATGTGACCTATTCAGGCAGCTCATTCTACACCCTCCTAATTAAGTTTTTTGGCATCCACCACCCCCTCTCACCACCCCCAACACTGAAGAAACAATGGAAAATAGAAACAATACAGGACTGGAATGAAGAGGAGCAGCTTTGCTCAGAAGCGAAATTTCGTTGGGAGAGTTAAGGATCCACCCTGCAAGACCCCTCATCACCCTCCCCAAAGATGGAACGCCAGTCATGGCCACCTCCCTCCCCAACCCTAGCCCCACCTTCTTGCTAGGCTCCCCAGAACCCAGGCCATACCCGTGGTGTCCTCCCTTCTCCCTGCCTCTCTGCTAGGCCCACCTCGTGCCCATGAGGCATGCTCTGGACGGGGTGGGCTAGGGGCACGATGCCGACAACAGCGTGGGATTAGGGAGAGAAACTTGTCCGCCGCTCGTCCATAAAGGTCCACATCACGTACAGCTGGCTTCTGGCTCAGCATCACATGGTTACATGGGACAAGATACCTGAAAAAGACAGCAAAAAAAGGACACAGGATAGATCAGGAAGGACAGGACCTGGGAGAACATCAAGCCAACGGAACTACATGACTAAGCCAGGCTCCAAGAGGAAACGCATGAGCAACCCCAATACAACCCATCGCCCATCAGTGCACAAGGCCTGGAGGGTTCAGGATCAGCCATCCCTCAGCCCTGCCCCCACAGGTACCTGAGAACCAGCTGCAGCAGGACATCCTCACAACTGAGGTTCAGTAGGGTCCTGAAGAGACTCAGAGAGACCATGCAGAGCTGGGGAGGTGGGGGAGGAGGGAGGGAGTCACCATAAGAGCTCTCTACCCTCCAAGATGTTTACCAAATGGGAACCCCCAGCCCCAGGCCCAACCAACCACTCCGAGAGTAACAATGTGCACAGGGCCTGGCACACAATAATTATTCAATTATTAAATAAATGCTCGTATGATCTTTATAGGCAAGACTTCACTGTTCAGACAGGAATGAAACGTGTCAGATTCTGTATTTCTACAGACCACACACATGTCAGCAGACTCTCTGGCTATATACACCTGTCAGAAGAGCCTCCACCACTACTTAATGGAATGAGTAGCCATGAAGAGAGACCCTAAGAAATACTGGGACTGAGTGAATGACTACCAGGAAAGAACAGCAATATAACTGAGTAAATCCCCGTCAGCGGAGACCATAGCAGCACAGTAACTAAATGCCTACCAACAAGAAGCCAGAGGGAACCTGGAAGAATCCCAGCTGGGAAGTGGGCAGGGCTGTGAAGAGGGAGTCTGAGTCACCTCTCCAACACTGGTGTATCTCTCAGAAGGTAGAAGAAAGAGAAGCTCAAGCACAGCTGACAGGAAAAGGAAAAAATAGGTGGATCCAGAATAGAGGAAACCATTTGTTTTAGAAAATAAGAAGGTGGTTCTTCTGTGGCTAGGCGAAGAACGGGGAAGAGAAGAGACATATGTAAGTACTCCCTCACTCTTCCAAATCCCCGCAGCACTTTCTTTCTACTTCTCTCATGGCAAGTATACCTGGAGCTCCCTGAAGACCAACTACTGGGTCTTAGGCCAGGGCACCACTGCCCAGTTTAGGGGCTCATCTGTTACTAAACGACTGCGGGAGGATTAAAAGTCAACTGCAGTGGGAAAGAGATGAGATAGCAGTTCACATTTTGGACAGCACAAATGTTCAGATTTACCTTAACTGACCATTAACTAGCAAGGTCACATTCACTGAAAGGTTGTGTGGTAAGTAGAAAAACGGCCCCACGAAGATGTCCAGGTCCTAATCTCCAGAACCTGTAAGTACTTCACCTTACATGACAAAAGGTATTTTGCAGATATGCTTATGGTTATGGAATCTAAGGTGGGCAGAGTAGTCTGTATTATCCAGATGGGCCCAATCAAATCACATGAGTCCTTAAAAACAGAGAACCTTTTCCAGCTGGGTCAGAAAGGAGGAGGAAAAGAAATCTGAAGCATGAGAGAAACTTGATCCATCACTGATGGCTTTGAGGATGGAAGGGGGCCACAAACCAAGGAATTTAGTTGGCCTCAGAATCTGGAAATGGTCCTCTGCTGACAGCTGGCAAGAAAAAGGGAATCTTAGTCCTACAACTGCAAGGAAACAAATTTTACCAACAATCCTACTGAGCAAGTAAATGGATTTACTCCTAGAGACTAGAAAAGAACACAGCCCCACCAAACATTTTGATTTTAGCCTGATGAGATTCATGTAATACGTATAATGTACAGAACTGCAAGATAATAAATTTGTGTTGTTTTAAGCCACTATGTTTGTGGCAATTTGTTATGACAGCAATAGGAAATTAAAACAGACAGTCAGGTACGCAGACAGACAAGCTAGCATGATTCACTTTAAGCCACAAAAGACAAGCTTAAAGAAGTTCAAGGTCAGGGCAACAGAATTATGCCTAAAAAGGCCAAACAATGGAAAGGAAAGCAATTGCATGTTTAACATAGGCATCCTGAAATCAGAAGTGATCTGGCTCCTCCTAAGAAGCAGGAACCAAAAAGAAATAGCCCAAGAACATCAAGGCCCCTGAAACCAGAGGACCAAATACAAGACTAATAGAAACAAATGCTAAAGACTAAAGACAATGAGAGAGAGTTAAAGAAGTGAGGATAAAATTAAGGAAAAAGCAAGATGGATAGAGCCTGGCACAGGAAAAAAAAAAATCAACCTCAAGAAGGAAATCAATGGTCCCGAAACACGAACAAGACATGTCATCAGACCAAACAGATATAAGACCGTGGTTTAACTTTGGCATAATGACAAATAAACCTTTTTGGGTATCTTTATAAAATTAAAGCTTTAACACCTATTCCCTATTGATTTTTACCAAATACTTAATCCAGGCATGTATCACAATTACTTTTTGGAATATTGTAAAGATTCACATGCCCTATGTGTTAGATAGAATTCAAGAGAGCTACGGCAGAGCCTAGAATATGTTGTCGCTGTTGCCGTTTTCAAATTCTGAAGTGTGCACCTGGTTTAGAAACACTGGTCTCATCAGAGTCAGTATGGAATATCTCATCCATACCCTTAGTTATTCAGATACCCTTCATATACCCTTAGTTATTCTATACCCTTCCGTTATTCATAGCTCTCCCGAAACCTCACCTACCACAAGGCTGACTACAGGTATCTCGAGGAATCTCAATTACCTTGAACAGTTTTCCATAACCTTTAGTAATCCAAGAACTTCTATTTTAAACACAAGGACCTAGGGAATTTCAATTATTTGTAATAAGGAAATAAAAATGGTTCCAGAGCCAAATAAATGCCATAAAATCCATGATCAAACAAATGCTTTATTCCCCTATAAAGACTTTGGGTCTTTATTACTTGGAAACTACTTACTCCTATTTCATACATATTTCTACTGGTTAAAATGCTGGTGATGGGTATTAAGGAGGGCACATATTGCATGGTGCACTGGGTGTTATACGCCAGTAATAAATCATGGAACTTTAAAAAAATAAATTAATTTTTAAAAAAATCCAAACTTCCTACCCTTGTCTACAAGGCCATGCACGATCTGAATCTTACCTACCTCTCAACTTTCATCTCATTTTCTTCTCCCCCTTGCTCACTACACCTCCATTCATACTGATCTTTCATTTCCTCAAATACATTCAGCTCACCCCCATCCCATATCCTTTACATGTTGCTCCCTCTGCCCACTCTTCTTCTACTTGTTCTTCAATAGGCAAACTCCCTCATGACCTTTAGGTCTTAGCTCAATGTCACCTCCTCAGAGAGGTTCTGACCACCCTATTATTTTCTGGTTTCGTTTTTTAGTTTTTTCATAACAATGATCGCAATTTTCTATTATTTTATTAATGGGTTTGTGTGTCTCTAAAGGAAGCTCCATGAAGTCAGCAACCACGTCTATCCCGTTTACGATTTATCCTTAGTGCAAGAAAACAGTAAGACATGTAGTGAACATTCAGTATAAACGTTCAGGAAAAGGGAATGTTTAAGTAGGTAGGTGGGCGGATGGCTGCCCCGAGTTATAGCAGTTCAAATGCAGCCAATCCAAAGGGGAGAAAAGCTAAGCATACCCGTAGCAGCAGGATCACCCACAGCAGGCCACAGCTAAAGAGAACCTCAGGCCAATGCTATAAGTACAGCACAATGGCAAAACCTCTAGTCATAATGAACAGTCAGTTATCCAGAAAAAGTAACTGTGCTCTAGATTCATACATTACAAAAGCAAGGGAGTAGATTAAAGTCTGTACCCAAAATGGTCAAAAAGTTTAATACTGGAAAATAAATGCCACCTAACTTTGAAGTGATTACTGGAGACAAAGGCCAAAGAAGGGCAGGAACACCCTCCCAGAACAAAGGGCAGAGAGAGAAGATGGCTCACCCAGGTAAGCCAGGACAGAGGTAGGGGCCATACCCGGGAGTTGCTGCCAATACGGGCAACGAGGGTGTCAAGGATGGTGTGGGTGTCATGCCGGTGTAACAGCAGAAATCGCAGGAAGGTACGGAGCAAAGCAGGCTCTGAGATACTCCGTAGGAAAAGTTCCAGATAGGCGGTACTGGCGATCATCTCCTCCACAGAGGTCTGGACGAAGGGAAGGGAAAGTTTGGAAATTTAAGGCTTCCCAGCACATATACTGAGTCATTTTCCCTGAGTTCTAAGGAGGAAGCAGGAGCAGACAGGGAAAAAGGGAGGAGTACCCAGCCCACTGCCTCCCACATTGGCCCTGGCATGTAGGTCACCACCCCTCAGCCTAATACCCTAATCTGCCTTGCCACCCATAACTCTCACCTTGTGCAGGGCAGGGCCCATGACAGGCACCAGAAACCCATTATGGATATAATCAACTAGCTGCTTCTGCACCAAAGGGTGAGCCACCTGTAGGGGTGCAAGAGAGAGGGAGGAGGAATGTGAGGTAGCCACTGTCTGGAAGGGAGTAGAATGGTACAAGCAGGCACCCTACCACCAAGATGGCGGAATAGCAGAAATCCAGGGACTGTGCCCCCTTCCCCTCATCTCCCCAGAATGACCAAAGACCAGACCTCCTGGGAACCCCAGTCCCACCTGAATGACTGCATTGCAGAATTCTAGGGAACTCATGAACAGCGCAAGGGCTGGCACGCCCAGCCAGTCCTCCCGTCGCAGGCAGTGCCAGTCATCCCCTGGAACCTCAATCTTTCGGGGCAGTGAGGAGTACAGGGCACTCAGCCCTGTGGCCAGCACCTGGGGGTCATCCCCAAGGACAGGTTACCAAAAGCTCAGACAATATAAGAAAAGGGGAGTTATTAACCCAGAGTTTTGACAGGAGTAGAAGAAAGAGCTATTCCCAAAGCAGATATTTAATTACTAAATGTGCCAGGACATCACCTGGGGACACTGGCCCATGAAGAGCCTTAGTATCCACCTAGGCCCATGTTTCATCCCCACCCCAAATCCAAGTACTGCTTTCAAACCTAGGGAGCTACTACCTAAAGGAGGACCTCGTACATAGCCCCTCCACATCTTCTAGACAGCAAGGTGCTGTCAAGTGTCTACACACCATACCCCACCCCCCATCCCAGGAGGTGCTGACCGGGCAGAAGTAAGAGTGATCTGCAATGTAGCGGCCCACAGTGGGACTCCCAGCTGAGAGAGCCATGAGCAGGAGTAGGGCGTCACGAGCCTGCTGGCCCAGGGTGCCCTCTCGATGGACGAAGGGAACGAGGCGAGAAAAGAGGAGAAGACGGGGGGCAGCTCCAGGCTCAGGAGGTGGCTGTAGGAAGAACTCAAGCAGTGAAGGCTCCCGGGCCAGACACACACACAGCTGGCTGAGAAGTAGCACCAGGCCTTCATCCAGTACTGGGCTACTGGGCACAGGACGGCCACAGGCATCCAGCAAGGTCAGCAGAGCCTCACGAACTGGACTATGTCGCAAGAGTGGCTGGCGGGCTTCGCTCACTAGCATCTCAAACAGCTTCAGTTGCTCAGCTCGCCGTTCCTCAACCCCATCCCCAAGCTCATCCCACTGAAGCTGCCATGCCAACACACGGGTTAGCAGGTCCTCACGCAGAGCGAACTCCAGCAAGGGCCCAGGGGCTGTGGGGGCTGAGGGAACGGCACGATCTTCTACCAGCAGTGTCAACATCTGGTAAGTGTGGTTGCGCACAGCACTGAGATCATCTGCACCCCCAGGAGCTGCCCGAGGGCCTTGCCGCTCCAGGATTCGCACCACCTGGAGAAACAAGACAGAAGACGGCAGGAATCTAAGATGATATGATGACTAAGTGGGATTGTGAGAGATCACAGAAGGTTGGAAGGACTCAAAAAGCCAGATCAGGCCATTTAGCATAGCATCTCCTACCTGGGACCAGTGATTCTTGAAGACCATGAGGCAGGTCTCAGGGTCAGCCATGACAGGGGTCTGCAGACTGGCCCCCTGAGGTGCACGGTGCCCAGGGCCACGGGAGGCCAGTCTGCTCAGCCAGTTCATCCTCTCCATGAGGCAGGCTGGGCAGGGCCAGTGGCCAGAGGGCCACACTCTGAGAATCTGCCAGCTGGAGGCTTTCTCCACTTGTGTCTCTAGTCTGCTTCATCCGGTCTGCAGGAGCCAGTAGCTGGCCATGGAGCCAAAAGCTACACCAGGCTGGAGCAGTGAGCCCAGAGGCAAATCTAATTCAAAGAAAGAGAAAGGAAGAGATCAACAGGAGTTTGCCTCTCTCCACTCCCCAACAGGAAGAACCCAGAGCCACCAATCCACTGAAAATTCCACTCACACTGCACACATACAGCACCTTAAATGTAATGTGCTTAAAACACATGTGTTTAGAACTCATTTCTACCACCCCACCTGTTACTCGTCCAGCCTTCTCCATCTCAAGAAATGATACCAACATTCACCTACATGCTCAGACCTAAAACTGGGGCATCATCCTTATTTCTTCTTTTCCTTAATTCCAATATCCAGTTCATCAGCAGACCTTATCACCTATATCCTCAAAGCATGTCTTACTATTGCAAAAGCTTCCTATCTGGTCTCCATGCTTCCAGTGTTGCCTCCCACCCCCCTCCCCTGACAGGTAGTTTAGTTTAGTTTAGTTAGTTAGTTAGTAGGCTCCATGCTCAGGGTGGAGCCCAACGCAGGGCTTGAACTGACGACCCTGAGATCAAGACCTGAGCTGAGATCAAGAGTCGATGCTTAACACCCAGGCGCCACAGAGCAGTATTTGTAAAACCTAAATTATGTTACGTCTCTCCTCTGCTGAGTACCCTCCGATGATCTCCCGCCGCACTAGTAATAACCCAAATCCCTTACCTTGGCCTCTCGGGCACGATATGATGTAATCTGTATTAACTGCCTACCATCCTCCTCCTCACTCATACTTTACTCACACAGGCCTTCCTGAGTACTTTCTATTCTCTCTGCCTGGAGTGTTCTTCCCCTGATCTTCACATTGTTCCCATCACTCCATTCTTCTTGAATGCCATCTCCTCGAGAGGCCTTACTTAATTCTATCTTAAAAGCACATCTTCCCACCTTCACTCTCTAGCTTCCTAATCTTAGTTTCTTCTTAACAGGTTTCACTACCTAAAGATACGTATTTGCTTATTTATTTGTCTAGCTTCCCCACCAGAATGCAAGCTCACTGAGGGCTAGGTTTATCTGTTTTATTTACTGTTCTATCCCCAGTACCTAGAGCAATACCTAGGGACTCAGTAAGTACTTGCTGAATGTATAAATGCTTAAGTGAATGAATGAATGAATAAACAAATGAATGAATGATCAAGAAACCCAAATTGAGGTGCCTGGGTGGCTGAGTCGGTTAAGCACCTGCCTTCGGCTCAGGTCATGATCCCAGGAGCCCCACGTTGGGTTCCCTGCTCAGCGGGGAGTCTACTTCTCCCTCTCCCTCTGCACCTCTCTCCCTTCTCCCTGTGCACCTCTCTCTTCACATGCGTGCTCTCTCTCACTCAAATAAATAAATAAAATCTTAAAAAAAAGAAAAAAGAAAAGAAAAGAAAAGAAAAGAAAAGAAAAGAAAAGAAAAGAAAAGAAATCCAATCTTGGGGTGCCTAGCTGGCTCGGTCAGTAGAGCATGCAACTTTTCATCTAAGGGTTGTGAGCTGGACGTCCACATTGGGTGTAGAGATTACTTTAAAAAATAAAATCTTTAAAAAAAGGGGGGGGGAAAGAAAAAAAAAGAAAGAAACCCAGTCTTGATCTGACTCCAGCCACCTGGGACTACTGAGGAAGAAATTTTTTTTCTACCAATCACAGTCCCTTCCTAGAAGCCCACCCAGTAGGAAATAACCCAACAGACCTTAACTAGCTGAATACACACATAAGAGGTGAAAATCAGAGCAAAACAAAACAGGAGAACAATTTTCATTCCAGCAAAGAACACAGGGACAAATTTCCATATACACACATATACCCCACTCCCGCCAGATATATCTAACACTCACTCTTAGCGACATGACATGACGTCCTCACTAAAGAAAGGGGGAAAAGTACCAAAACAGCTGCTGGCCTAGACCATCGCTCCTTCTCCATCACACCCCTCACCCCCTCAGCATTATTATCTCTCCCAAGTACAAAAACTTCAGAGGAAAGGTGTGGTTCAGTTGTCCTTCCTCTTTAAGCTCAACAAAGACTGAAGGAACTCAGAGACCTGGCACCAGCCCCACACTTTGCCCTCGGGTTATGTTAACACCATTCCCTTCCACCCAGATACTCTCTCTGACCATTACTAACTCACAATTGAAGGAAGGTAGCAACTAGGCTTAAGGAAACCTATAGACAAGAGACAGCCCTCTAATAAAGGGCAGGGCCAATCCTAAACAGCAGGCAGGGTTCACTCACTGATTAATAACTCAAGTACATCCAGGGGCGCCTGGGTGGCACAGCAGTTAAGCATCTGGCTTCGGCTCAGGGAGTGATCCCCGCGTTATGGGATCGAGCCCCATGTCAGGCTCCTCCGCTATGAGCCTGCTTCTTCCTCTCCCACTCCCCCTGCTTGTGTTCCCTCTCTCGCTGGCTGTCTATCTCTGTCAAATAAATAAATAAAATCTTTAAAAAAAAAAATAACTCAAGTACATCCATACTGATAAAGTACTAAGTACTCTGCTAAGTAATCAATGGAAATAGGAAGACAGATAAAAACAGTTGGATGGGGAGCATGAATAAAAACTCCAAAGAATATTATAAACAGAGGTATTCACAAGAGTTACAGGGACATGAAAGAAAGCAACTAATTCTGCCTGACAGATTGTAACAGGATTCCAGAAAAGAGGTGATGTCTGATTTAAGTCTTTAGCAATGAGATACTGGCCACAAAGAGAGCCAAGGGAAAGGCCTTCATATTAAAAACAGTAACAAAAATATGGCACTGTGAAAGCACATGACAAATCGGAAAATCAGTTCCAAGTTTGGGTGGCCTAATCACAGAGTACTTAGAGAAGAAAAAAACATTGAGTTGAAGGGTAAATATGGATGAAGGTTATAATTACCACTGAGTATCATGCTAACAAGTTTAGGTTTTATCTATTGACACTCTGGAAACAAAGGAGGTTTTTAGACAAGGAAATGACAAGATCAAATTTGCTTTTAAAAAGATGTCAGATAGCAGTCGAAGGTGGAGCAGAGAGAGGCAGATGACAGATGAACTAAGGTGATAAGAGCAAGATTTGAAATGATAAATCTGAGATTAACCTTTATCTTAGCATGTCCCAGGTGATAATGAAATTATTTACACCTGTAATGTATCGCCAATAATAGCAAGGTCCTTCAGAAGGGACCATATCATTCACTCTTCTTTGCAATTACAGTGCCAACACAGTGCCTGGAATTCAAAAATGCTTGTGGAACTGAATGCTAAATTAAAAATAATTATAGTTAACATATATTGAGCACTTACTACATGCCAGGCTCTACGCTAAGCATTGTATGTAGTAGCTCATTTAAATCCCATAAAAACTCTAGGTGTACTAGTATCTCCTTTTCACACATGAAAAAACCAAAACCTACAAAGGTTAAATACACTGTCAAAGTTAGCCAGCTGGTAGTAGCAAAACTGGGATGCAAATGCAGATAATCTGCATCCACTTAACTTGAAGAAACAAGACCCGACAAATGTATGGAGGATAAGAGAAGACCCTAATATGAAGTATAGGAGATTCAGTAAAAGATAATGCCTTTAATAGGTGAGGAGCACATAACAAAGGTGTTTTAGAAAAGAGGATGAATAAGCTAAGCTTTGAGACATGTTACGCTTTGAGACACCTATAGGATATCCATGATGTCCAGAAAGCAAACGGAAATATACTTGAGCTCAAGAGTAAAATCAAGACTAGAGATATATATCCAGGAGTCAACAGCTTATAGGTGGTAGACGAAGCTACAGAGATGGATGAGATCATCCAAAGACAACAGCGGATCTTGAAAGGACCTGAGGGTGACATCCTGGGAAAACCAGAAAGTAGGAAAGCGAAGAAGGAGTGTCTTTGAGGACTGTGAAGGTAGCCAGAAATGGAAGGAAAAACCAAGAAATACTGATAATTTAGAAATCAAGGAAAGGAAGTTTCAAGAAGTAGAGATTGCCATAATGTATAGTCTACAGAGAGACTAAGTAGAATGAAGATTAAAAATGATCAGTCAGTTTTAGCAACCAAGTTTTAGATAAACTTAGGAAAGTAATTAAAGAATGACTTCTTAAGAGCCAAAGAAGTGTAAGATGCAATACAGGAAAGTCAGTGACATAGGGAAGGATGAAAATAGGGCAATAGCTTAAAGAAACTAGGAGGGCAGGGTGGTGAGGAGTCAAGAGAAAGAGTTTTTATCCTTTGGTTGTTTTATTTTAGGATGGAGAGCCTCAAGTATGTCTGTCAAGTGAGGAAAAGAAGTATGAAGAAAGTCACATTGTGGATAAATAAGGTGGGGATAGCTGACAGAAAAATCAGATGTAGGACTAGTCTGAGAAAAAGAGGTATACCACTTTTTCTGAGAAAGGAGGAAAACAGTAATAAAGGATGGGTGCCAGGGGCGTCTGCCTTCGGCTCAGGGCGTGATCCCGGAGTTCTGGGATTGAGCCCCACATGAGGCTCCTCCGCTGGAAGCCTGCTTCTTCCTCTCCCACTCCCCCTGCTTGTGTTCCCTCTCTCGCTGGCTGTCTCTATCTCTGTCAAATGAATAAATAAAAAATCTTAAAAAAAAAAAAAAAAAAAAAAGGATGGGTGCCAGTTCAGGTAAATCGGAAATCTGAAACAGGGAAGCTAATATCTACCACCACTCTCCACTCACCTAACCTTCCCTCACTCACTCGCCCAAGAGAGTGGGGGTGGCGAAGAGAAGGAGAAGGTGGTAGAGCCACAGAACGGATGCTCAGTCTTTCACACATGCTTTCCTGTAAACCATCAAACAGTCATACACTCTAGTAGCTACCAGCAGCAGGAATGCACTAAAAACGGTACTGTCTGCCCAAGTCCTTAAGCACCGACTGGGGAAAGCAAAGCCAATAGGTGAGAATACTGGTTAAGAAAAGTCCCCTGCTACTAGGTCTCTCACTGCTAGGAGCCCTGGGAGACTGCATCCTCCCTTGCTGGTTTCCTTAAACTCTGCCCATGCCTTTGTATATACAGTCCCTTTATTAAATTCTTCCCAAACCAAATGTGTGCGATCTGCTTCCTGCAAGGACCCTAACTAAGTACAAGAGCAACTGGTTACAGAATGCTTTCTCAATCATATCTCATTTGAGGACTGAAAATAAATAGAGGCCCTAAGGTCAACTAAGAGTAACACAAAGTAGTAGGTAAAACAGGAGCTCCAGTTTGAATCTTAGTCCATCATGTTCCAGCTGTGTGGCCTTAAATAAATCACTTCACACATGGGAGCCTCAGTTTCCTTATCTATAAATTCCTGATGAAATAAGTTTTGTTACTGTTTTAAAAATTAAATAAAATAACCTATGGAGCACACCAGGCATATAAAGCAGGTGCTCTGTAAATAACATTTTCCTTTCTCCCTTCCCTCTCCTGATCCTATCTGACCTGCTCTGACACATCCATCCCTACCACCTCGCACTTACACTCTGGTGAGCTGAAGAAGGGCCAAGCATCCAGTCTCAGCAAAGTAAAGCCTTAACACATCCAAAACTAAAGTGCCTTCAGCTCCTAGAACTCAATTCCAAAGATTAACAACCAACTCCTACCTTGCAATATAACTGGGGTGCCCACTTCTGCTTCACTGCTTGACTAACAAAGGGCACTGCTCACAGACCCAAGAGGAATAGCCTCCAGGACCTTTCTTCATCCTCCCATCTCCAAGTCTTCTCAAAGACTTCAAAGAGAAGAGCCACACTGAAATCAGTGTCTCAGAGCACAAAAGCTAACGCTTACCCTGGGCCCCCTTCACATACTGCAAAAACACAAAAGAAGACCATAGCTTGGTGTTCCTGTCACCTACTTAAGCCTCTCTCATTCCCTGTTAACTGTGCAAAGTTCAAAACAAGGCAAAGAGAATAACAAGAAAAAGAGAATGGAATCACCACCCTATCACTGTGCCCTTTCCTCTCACTGCAAAGTCTAGAAAAAAGAGTAGACCCCTCTTCCCAGATTTACTTTCAGGCTCAGACACAGGGGAAAAGGGGGAAGAAAGAGCTGATCTTTCAGACCCACAAACAGCCAAGGTCAGTTACTCACCTTAGAGCACAAAATACAACCTTACAGGCACATTCAGCAAGGGTGTCCACCAAACTCAGAATAGCAGGCACAAGGCCGGAAGTGGCTCAGCCTTCCTTATGAACCTTTGCCCTGGGAGAGGCAAGAGAGGGAGGGAATTGAGAGCAGGGATACACCTGCAACACCTACAGCAGACAGGGAGAGCAGAAAACAACCTTTCAAGAACAGGTCCGTAAAGTCCTTAGGTTTCTCTCCCTACAATGGCTCTTCCTAGGCAAGATGACTGATTACTGACATAAGAGGCATGAATGAGCCATTACCCTAAATACTGAAAGTAGAAAGATCTGATTAAAACCTCATAGGAGTACAAAAGCGTAGGGTGGCAGGGGGAGACCTCACAGAAGCCTACTAACCTAGAGCTCAGCAGCTTACACATATCCTCCCTTCTTGTCCATCCCTCAGCCTACATGTATAAGACAAATGGGTTATCAATGTGTAGTTCCAACTCACTCCCTCCCCTCTCCCCAAGAACCTCTGCTTCTTGCAGAGAATCTCACCTGACTCCAGCACAGCCTTTACACAACATGAACCTCAAGTCACGGCGACTCCCCTTTACAGCAGTGAATCTCCATGTCACACATGGTTCTTTCTCCACCCCTCCTGGGTGATGATGACAAAGAAGATGTCAAAAGAGGAGGAGAGAATGAACCAGATCCTAAAGAACAAGGAAAGTTCACTGGGCAGAGAAGAAAAAGTATTCTTAGTAAGGGAACCAGCTATTACAAAGATCTCAAGGCTCAAAAAAGTAACATGTTTGTTAGGGAACTGTGAACAATTTATTCAAGCTAGAACACAAAGTAAGGAGTGGCAAGAGATGAGGCTGGAGAGGTGAGTTGAGGCCAAATGATGCCATATTAAGAAATTTGGATGTTGTCCTACAGAACACAAAGAGCCAAAAGTTTTTAAGCAGAGGAGCTCCATGATTACATTTGTATTTTTAGAAAGATCATTCTAGGGACAGACTAGAAAAGAGCAAGTCTGAAGGCAGGAGACTGTCAAGGGGTGGGGGGAATCCAGATGAGTGATGAGGAGGAAGTAAACTAAAGCTTTAACAGTTAAGATGTAGCCATGGAGACGAAGAGGAAAATAATTTAGAGGGAAACATACTAAGATTTTAGTGAGTGATTAAATGCAGGGGGTGAGGAGCAGAAAGAATGAAGAGGACACTGAAGTCCTTGCCTGGACCGAGATAGGACATGTGATATAACAGCACACTCTCAGAGCAAAGACACCGAGTGCTGTTTTGGACATATAAATTTGTAATACCTGTAATACCATATATCTATATGGTAGACCACCAAATATGTAAGACACAGGGAGAGACTATATTCCCATGATATGCTTTTGTATTTCACACTCTCTCTAATTAGAGAATTCTAATTTCTTTGAGAATTCCTTGAGACCTCAGAGGACCGTGTCTTATTTATCTTGTTATCTCGTAAAATGTAAGCTTCACAAGGACAAATTGCACACTGAAAAAGTATGTGCTGAATGAATAAATGAATTAATATATGAATGAATGAACTTGCTCTCCCAGCACTTAACAGAGTGCCTGGTGCATACCAGATGTGGAATAAATGGTTATATACAGCACTCCAAACATGTTTCTATCTACATCACCACCCTCATTTATGTTACTTCTCAGATCTACCACCAGGCTGTATGTCTAAGTCAAAATCCATTTTACTTACTTTACTTACTTCAACAGAGTTCAGTATATACCTTACCAAACCCAGTGCTTTCTCCAGAACACCCAAGAATTTGGACAGTCCCTAAGAACCCTCTGATGACTTGACTCATCCTACCACTATCACAATGTGACCCAGGTATTATGTATACCTGTTCCTATGTCATTGCCACAATATTAAACAAAACCACATCTCTATGTCACCCTCAAAGTTTCTTTAATCTCTTTTGGAACCACATTAATTACAAATCATAAAAAATGCTTTTTGCCAGTATAATGTCCTCCGAGTCATCACAACTCTTCCCATACCTAACGTGCCTTTTAGTCCACATGGCTTTCACTCTCCGCTATAAACCTTCTTTCCCCAAGTCACCCACTCTCAGGAAACCAAAGTTTGGGTTCAGCTTTGCCACTTTATCACTATGTGACCTCTGGTTTATGAATCTGATTCATCATCTATAACGTAAGAATTCCTGCCCTTGCCTACTTCACAAAGTATGTAAACTGAGTGAAATGTGAGATTGAATGAATGCTGTTCAAATGTCAGAAGTTATCTAGAATTAGTCTAAACACAGGCTTTGTCAACCACACCATCATCTCTCTAAATTTCTCCATTTCAGGGACCAGTAAAAATAATTTCTAAAAAAACTTAAAAACAGGCTTGTTATTTCTTATTTTGGCAAATAACACCATTTCTTTAAAACCCACCATCTACTGTCACCATTATTTCATCAGTCAGAAAGCACTTTAACACTAAAAGAATAGCATAATCTCAGAATGAACTTATCTTTATGAAAAATTCATGTTTTATATGTTATCTTTCTCTCCTTCCTCCTTGGATGTATGAAATCTGTATCATGGACTGGCAGTATCCTTGGCCCAGTGTTTAGGAATCACTGCTCCAAACCCTGTTATGACACATGTCAGTTCTACAGGGTTCTGCCCATAAGGGTAGGTGGTCAAAGGTTCCACTAGCATGAAAATGGGCCTCCAGAGGGAAGCAATGAAAACATAAAATGGGTCAGAACAGCTGGTCCTGAGGCTGAGACTCTAGAACAGAATGGCAACTTGGGCTTGGGCTGCCCCTAATTCTCAAGAGAACAGTCTGGACAGGAAAGGCCTAAATATCCCTGAGGTTGGGGAAGGTATCTGAGCTCTGTGGTCGACTGTCACTAGAGAGGAAAATTTAGTGGTGGGAAAGTGAAGTGTCTATTATAACTGAGTGCCAACCCAACTGTCTAGAACTTTTAAAATGTTCATGTAGTGTGGGTTGGCAGGGGGAAAGGGACCTGTAAAATACTAATAAAATGAACCAAAAATGTGTCATGGACAGAGAAATGAGTGCAAAGGGATAGCAGAAAACTTCTGGGGGCAGTAGAAACGTTCAGTATCTTGAAAGTGGTGATGGTTTCACAGATGTAAACATACGGCAAAACTCACGCACATTTTAAATATCAGCAGTTTATTGTATATAAATTTACCTCAATAATGTCGGATTTTTTTTTAACTGTAAGAAACTGAGACCAAAGTCATTCTGGTTGAGAGCCTAAATATAGTGTTGTATGTAACAAACCATGTGACTTTCATGAAAGTAGAATTAGCAAATGAAAATGGATAGTCCAATTTAGATGACAACCATCAGAGCCACGCTGCTCAGCATAGGTGAGAGCAGCCGTGGAGGGAGGTTGCCCAGAAGCATATGGAGACCAAACAAACAGGCTGTCACTGCCAAAAAAAAACCTCCATGAGAGGGACCATCTCCAAGTTTGGAGTCCCAAAGAGGAACTTGAGAAACCGGCAGTTTCAGTGATTACTCTGGTTGAAAACTAAGCCTCAAAGATAATTTTCATTATCGTAGTTATTACTGCCTGTGACGCCTTCATTCTTCTGTCCTCCAAAAGCCAAGTGCACAACACTTCCACCCAAGCTGTCCTACTCGGTCTGAAACTAGGCAGGACACTGGGCAGGACAGTCCATCGAAGGAGGCTCCAGAAACAACCTCAACCTTAACCAAGCTTCACAATCCTCATTCATCTTCGCTCATGCCCTAGCCTCAACTCCCTCGCCCATTTCCCACCAGCCCGCAGGCTCCCGCCTTTGCCCTTTACTCTCCCCTCCCCGCACAGGCCGTACCCCCTCACTCTGGTCCCAGGGTTGCCCTCACCCCTGCCCACAGGTGCCTCAGCCCCTCACTAAACCGTGTTCACAAGTCCCTTTCCCTAGGCCCCTCGAAAAGCATCCCTAGCCCCTCTTCTTGCCCAGCTCCTCACTTGCCCGCTCACCCTTAGGCTCTTGCGCTGCTCCCCTACCTTAGACACACACACCCAGCCCCCCACCACATGCCAGACCCTCACCCTGTCCGCTCATAACCAGTACAGTCACCAAATCCGGTGCCGTCATTCCCCAGTCCGTCAGCCCCTCACGCGCCTCCGCGGGCCCTGCGGCCCATACTTGCCGTTCACTCACAGAACCCAGACCCTGACCAGGCCCGATCGCCGCAGCCCTGCTAGGTGAGTTCAGGCCGCCGCCATCGCTCCTCAGGCGCACCAGCCGCGCCCCGCCCCGCGCCACACGCAACCCGCGCCCCCGCGCACCTCACGTAACCGCCCAGCGACGCACCGCTGGGCAGTGGCGTGCCAGCTCATTGGCTGGACCCGGCCAGAGCCGGAGCGTCGATGCTTGTTTCCTGGCAACGGCCGAGCGCCGGGGCGGGGCCGCCGACGGCATTCCGAGCAAGGAGTACCGCCTCTTCCCCGGGTCCCGCCCCTTCGTGCTGTAAACCCCGCCCTTTTAAGGACTCCAGCGTGTCATAGGGAAAGACTTCTGGGGAGGCGGAGGCCCGTAGGGCGGGGGCGGAGCCTGAGGAGGAAAGGTCGAACCAGAGGGCAGAAGGCAGGACCTAAGGAGGGACGCGACTTTAAGAGGCAGGGACAGACCAAGGGCGGGGCTTAGAAGACGGCTGAGGCGGGGAGACTAGAGTGGAGGGGCGGGGCCAATGGTCCTGGGCGGTGCTTAGGGTGGAAGAGTGGGCTGGACGGGGCGGAGCTAGCACGAAGGGTAGGTCTGAGGGGAGGAGTCAAGTAGGTGTGCGGGGCCTGTGGAAAAGCTGAGCCCAAGAGATGGCTGACTGCAAACAAACTAGGTCATTTTTGTCCCATCTGCGTGCATGACTTGGCCTGTACCCGGCCGATGACCGCCCCTTCCTAGCTTCCCCAGCACCTGCTGCCCGGTGATCCGCCTTGGACACCGTCTTGTTCAGTCACTCAAGGAACACGGAATAAGCACCTCCACACCAGGCCGGATTCCAGAGAGATCAATTAGAACCCATATCTGCCCTGCAAGACTTCAGCCCTTAAGCCAGACAATTGCAATATAGTGTAATAATTGCCACCAAGGAGCAGCACTTAGCATGGCTTGTGTGATGGAGGGAAAGAAGGCAAAGGGGTTTAGGGAAGCCTTCAGGAGTAAATGATGTCTGAGCAGAGAAACAAGCAAAGTATGGTAAACTAAGAGAAATGAAAGTTTCAGATCAGGTCTGTGGTTTAGTTCAAAGTATTGTACCAATGATAATTCCCTGGTTTTGATCATTGTACTCTGGTTATATAAGACGATAACAAGGGAACATGGCTAAGAAGTTTACGGGAACTTCCTGTACCTTTTTTGCAACTTTCTGCAAGTCTGAAATTCGTTTAAAATAAAAAGTATTTAAAAAGAAAAAGAAATGGAAGTTTCAGCCCAAAGGATCAGCCCATACCAAGGCAAGGAAGAATGAACAACAGGTGGGGAGGTGCTCTGAGAACTACAATCAGTACAGCATGTCTGGAGCACAGGCAACATGCAGAGGAAACACTAAGCGATGAGGCTGAAGACATGAACAGAGGTCAGGAACGGGAGATTTGTATGCCATGTAAAGGAGTTTAGATTTTATCCTTGGAATAACAGAGAACTATAAAGAATTTTATACATGGTCAAACGGATAAGGCCCAAACTGAAGTAGTAAAGTTACAGAGAAAGGACATGTGGACATGAAGGTAAGGCACCAGGGCTTGATGAATGGATGTGTATGAAAGGAAAATAAAAGGATTAAAAACTGATGCTAGTTTATATAAGTTCATTCACAGGCAAAACTCAACTATGGTATTAGAAGTCAAGCTAGTGATTACACTTGGAAAAGCAATGACTGGAAGGGGGCAGAGTGGGGTTCCTGTGAGTGCTGGTTACATGGGTGTGTTCACTTTATGAAATTCATCAAGCTGTATACTTAGGAAATGTGTGTGTGTATATATATATATATAAAATTTGTTCTGGTTACTATGCTGCATAACAAATCATCCCAAACTTAGTAGTGTAAAACAACGACCGCTTCTTTACGTTCACAGATTCTGGGAATTCAACCAAGACACAGCAAGAATGGCTGTCTCTAGTCCATGATGCCTGGGGCCTCATATAAGACACCTGAATGCCAGGGGGTGACTTGAGGCTGGTGGCTAGCGTCACCTGAGGGCTTCTTTACTCTTCTTCACATGTCCAGTGCCTGGACTGGGACAACTAAAAGACTGAGCTCAGCTGGGACTGTCAAACACATTACAGAGACATGACTGTTCTTTGTGGCTTGCACGTCTCACAATATGGCAGCTAAATTTCCAGGATGGAGTACCCTGGAATGAGCATTCCCAAGAGAACCGGAAGGAAGCTGCATGGCCTTTCGTGATCCAGCCTCAGAAATCACTCCTGCTATATATATTCTATTGGTTAAAACAGTCACAAGGGAGGAGTGTCAAAGAATTTGTGACCATGTTTAAAAACTGCCACAATGTCATATAATAATAATGATGATAGTAATAATAATAAATAAGGATATCCACTGAGCAGTTAGTGGTATAGATAGGTCTGCAGCTCAGAGCTCCTGGGAGTCAGTAGATGGGAAACGGGATCCTGTGGGAGACCAAGATTGGCCAGAGAGAGCCAGGAGCGTGGAAAGAGAGGAAGGCCTAGGTCAGAGTCTTAAAAAATGCCAACACAGAAAGGGTGGACAAACTTATGAAAAGACTAAGAAAAAATAAATAGAAAAGCAAGAAATTATGGTGTCACAAAAGCCATGGGAAAAGAGGATTTCAAAAAAGTAAAATAAAATGTTGGGGACTATAGACATTTCTTCTGTGAAACGCTCCAAAAACACGTATCTGACTATATCACTTAACCATGCAAAACACTTCACAGATTCTCCATTGCTTTAAGATAAAACCCCAGCTTTATAAAATGGCTAAGAAAGCTCTCCCTGGGCTGTCCTCTGTTCTCCATTCAGCTTCATCTTGCACCCCTAGCCCCTCACACTCTCTACAGAAACCAGTTGATGTCTCCCAGTCACCCATGTTTTTTAAAGTCTGTATGCCTTTGCACACTCTATGCACTTTGCCTCTACTGCTTTTCATTCTCCCATCTCTAGACCTAACTCCTATTCATCCTACAGAACCCAGACTCAGTTGGGACCCTTCTTACAGTGTATAGCCACCTAATAGAGTACCCATCAAACTGATATGTAACTGCCTATCTACCCGACTATTTCCGCTACCAAACTCTGAGTTTCTAGAGGGCAGGGAGTGTGTTTCATGCATCTTTTATCCCCAATACTGAGCATAATATTGGCTTGGCTCATAGCAGGTGTTCTGATGATGACCTGTTGACTGAGAAAAGATGATAGAAGTGAAAGGGACATCAGGTTGAGGGAGAATTTTCAGGATTTTTTTTTTTTTGTTTTGGTAGGGGAGAGATTAAAGCATGTTCATAGAAAGGGAAAACGGTAGGAGGTTGGGGATCTAGATAATACATGGAATAGCCGATGGGATCAGGTACTAGAGGTAACAGGAAAGGAATGGGGGCAAAACCCCCACAGAATGGCCCCCATCACATTCATCCAGTAAGAATGAGGTAAGGTGGGGGTGCCTGGGTGACTCAGTCAGTTAAGCAGTCTGACTCTTGATTTCGGCTAAGGTCATGATCTCGGGGTCATGAGATCAAGCCCCGCATCAAGCTTCACACTCAGAGGAGAGTCTGCTTGGGATTGTCTCTCTCCCCCTTCCTCTGACCCTCCCCACCTGTGCGTGCACACACACACACTTTCTCTCCATCTTTCTAAAATAAATAAATCTTTTTTAAAAAATGAGGTAAAAAATAAAAAATTTTAAAAATGAGGTAAAGTGAGCATGGATGTAGACAAGGGTGCAGATAATGAAAACAGAGCTCACATTTGATATGACAAGCATTGTCCGTCCCTAGACAATCCAGCGCCTGACACAAATGAGCCATTCAGTAAATAGTTGTTAAATGAATAAATAATGAAGCCCAAGCAGAGAACTTGCACAAAGTAAAACAGAATGACTATCTGAGCCTACTCTGGCACCCCTGTCTCCTGATTTAGAGGACCCCTAAGTAGTTCATCTTGGCAGGGGGGGGAAGAAACAAGGCCCAGCCTTACCTCTGAGGTATGCACCCCCACCTTCTCCAGGGACCTCATTAGGGATGTTTAGTTGGGCAGGTGTAAGCCCAGGCCCTGGGAGACAGGGCGGGGCGCTGGAGCCACACTGCCTCTGCCCCTTCAGTAGGGGCTGGCCCTGGTTGTGTTGCTAAGAGCTTCAGAAGTCAGAGGCAGAGGAATCGCAGCTGGAGACCAAGGGCAGCCTCTTCCAGACAGCCAGGCGGGCACTAGTCCCCACCTCCTGAAGCCACCTATAGGCAAAGGCCCTGGATAGTCCACATCCAGGCATCAGGCCACGGAAGCATGAGCCAGGACAGCAGGGTGAAGACAACGGAGTCCAGCCCCTCTGCCCCATCCAAGGCCAGGTGAGAGATCCTGGTCCCCTGTGTCAGATCTGTCCACCTAACTGGATGGAGCCTAATTCTTCTTGATGCCCCCAGTGACAAACTCAACAATGAATTTCTGGTGAAAAAAAATGAAACACTGCTTCTCCTCTTCCTTCCACAGGAAGTCGCTGCCTGTCCTAGACCCATCTGGGGATTACTACTACTGGTGGCTAAACACGATGGTCTTCCCAGTAATGTATAACCTCATCATCATCGTGTGCAGGTTTGGCAGGGCTGAAAGAAGGGCCTTAAGCAGAGAGAAGGGCTCAAGAGTCAGGCCAAGGAAAGGGGCAGGCCCTTGGGCAGGGCCAGAAGGAGGGGCAGCACGGAAGAGAGGGCCCAAGGCAGAGTGCTGAGTGCCTTGGGGAGATTGCCTTACACAGAGGGTGCTGTTGAGCCAACCTCTTCTGTCCCCACCATGCAGAGCCTGCTTTCCTGACTTGCAACATGGTTATCTGGTGGCCTGGTTAGTGCTAGACTACACAAGTGACCTGCTATACCTACTAGACATCGTGGTGCGCTTCCACACAGGTCAGTGGGCCCAAGGCTGACACCTTGTTCCGTGTTACCTTCCTAAAGAGGGCCTCTCAGTCATGAGGAAGTGACCCCCTTCCTGAGAGCACTTTCACAGGTCTCCATGCTTCACAACACCCTATGCCCATCCCAGAAACCCTGGAGCAAGGTTATGCCCACCCCCACCCTGTCCCCATGTCTGTCTCCCTGTCCTACCTGGCCTGCCCACCCTCACCCTTATTACTGGAGCAGGCAGGTGCCCTGACTCAGCCCCATACCTGACCCCATCTCATGGTTGATCCCAACCTGTCTCCGCCTCCCCTTCCCCAGGATTCTTGGACCAGGGCATCCTGGTGGTGGACAAGGGCAGGATTTCAAGCCGTTACGCTCGCACCTGGAGCTTCTTCTTGGACCTGGTTTCCCTGATGCCCACAGATATAGCCTACATGCAGCTGGGCCCACACACCCCCATGCTGAGGCTGAACCGCTTTCTGCGTGCGCCCCGCCTCTTTGAGGCCTTCGACCGCACAGAAACCCGCACAGCTTACCCAAACGCCTTTCGCATCACCAAGCTGATGCTCTACATTTTTGTCGTTATCCATTGGAACAGCTGTCTGTACTTTGCCCTGTCCCGGTACCTGGGCTTCGGGCGTGACGCCTGGGTGTACCCCGACCCTGCGCAGCCTGGCTTTGAGCGTCTGCGGCGCCAGTACCTCTACAGCTTTTACTTCTCCACGCTGATCCTGACCACCGTGGGCGATACGCCCCTGCCAGCGCGGGAGGAGGAGTACCTCTTCATGGTGGGTGACTTCCTGCTGGCTGTCATGGGTTTTGCCACCATCATGGGTAGCATGAGCTCTGTTATCTACAACATGAACACTGCAGATGCAGCTTTCTACCCGGACCACGCACTGGTGAAGAAGTACATGAAGCAACAACACGTCAACCGCCGGCTAGAGCAGCGAGTTATTGACTGGTGAGTACCTGGGGGTCCCAGACCAGGACATGGAGAGGTGTTCTGGATAAAGCCTGAGGAAGGTGGCAGGGCCCTTATTGCCTAGCGGGCCAGGCAGGGGAACTAGGGCATGGCATTCATCAGCGGGGGTTCACTGGGTGGGGCTGAGAAAAGAATGTCTTCTGCTAGCTGCATCTGGGCTTAGGGGGCTGGGTTGGATAAGAGATTGATAGGGAGAGGAACTCATACACAAAGAAGGATAACCTGGAATAAAAACTGCCACTGCCTGGTAGGGCTCAGAAGGCCCTCGAAGGGGTAAAGGGAGAAGAGCCATACTTCCCAGGGGATGGCCAACGAGACGGTTGACTGAGTCATAGTCATCCATACTATGGGATGAACAAAAGGAAGTGTCAGCAAGTTGGGGAGCTAAAGCAGAGGGCCGCTAGATACAGAGCTCGGTGATTGAAGGAGGTATCAGTGGGATGGTACGAGGCGTCACTGAAAGGAGGGTGGGGTAAAGCTTGACAGTAGGTAAAGGGTGTCTTATTCATTGTCAACTGGTGGAGGCTTTTGGGCCCCAGGTGAGGAAGAAGAGGTCAAAACATAGCTGTGAAGTGACCCTGGAGTGAAGATATTCATCAGCCACTATCCAGCATTCCCATGACCCCTGTGAGATCTCAGGGTGACTGGGTCCTTGGCTGAAGCTTGGCTGAACCCTGATGGAAGGAATAAGGCAGGCATGTATGGGCCTGGTGAGGAACTATTACTGCCTTTGCCCCCAGGTACCAGCACCTGCAGATCAACAAGAAGATGACCAATGAGGTAGCCAGCTTACAGCACTTGCCTGAGCGGTTGCGGGCAGAAGTGGCCGTGTCTGTACACCTGTCTACTCTGAGCCGGGTGCAGATATTCCAGAACTGTGAGGCCAGCCTGCTGGAGGAGCTGGTGCTGAAGCTGCAGCCCCAGACCTATTCACCAGGAGAATACGTCTGCCGCAAGGGGGACATTGGCCGGGAGATGTACATCATCCGTGAGGGTCAGCTGGCCGTGGTCGCAGATGACGGTGTCACACAGTACGCCATGCTTGGTGCAGGGCTCTACTTTGGGGAGATCAGCATCATCAACATCAAAGGTGGGCAGCTCAGCGTTTGTTCTGGGACAGGGCTGGGGGAGGGGGGGACAGCAGAACCCTCATCAAAGGTGGGCAGCTCAGCGTTTGTTCTGGGACAGGGCTGGGGGAGGGGCAGAGGGGGACAGCAGAACCCTCATCAAAGGTGGGCAGCTCAGCGTTTGTTCTGGGACAGGGCTGGGGGAGGGGGGGACAGCAGAACCCTCATCAAAGGTGGGCAGCTCAGCGTTTGTTCTGGGACAGGGCTGGGGGAGGGGGGAGGGGGACAGCAGAACCCTCATCAAAGGTGGGCAGCTCAGCGTTTGTTCTGGGACAGGGCTGGGGGGAGGGGGGGAGGGGGAGAGCAGAACCCCCTACTGAGACCAGATGCTACTTCAGGGCCTACAGGTTAAGGAAACCTGGCCTTACCTGAGTCACTAGAGGGCTCACAAGAGAAGCAGGACATGGAGGGTCTGTCCTCTGAGAAGAAGCAAAGCCAAAGTTAGTATACAAGGTGGATCCCTCGGAAGAGGAAGTAGATCTGCTCTGTGGGTGTCAACCCGAGGCACCAACAGACAAGTGGAAAGTGACAGAGATGATAAGAATAAGAATAGCTTATATTTATGGCACACTTACTACATGCCGTGTTCAAAGTCTTCATATGCACCAACTCACTCAATTCTCACCGTAACTCAGGTAGATACTATTCTCTGTATTTTCACAGTAAGGAAACTGGAGTACAGTGATGCTTGGGAAACTGTCCAAGGTCGTTGAGGTACTTATGTACACACACTTGGAGTCAGTACAAGGAACTTTCTCACAGCCAAGTGGAAAGGAGGGTAGAGGGAAGGCATTGCCATTCACTCCACCAACTCCAGGCCAGGCCAGGTAGTGTACACTGGCTCATTGATTCCTTTTATCTGCCCGTGAAGTAGGTGTTGGTGGTATGCCTCATCACAAGCAAGGGCACTGAGGCCCCAGGTGATGGGAGAACATGGCAAGGGGAGAGCACACTGTCACTGACTGAAGCCACACAGGCTGTCAGCCCGGGGATCTCACTCTCTAGTTGTTCCAAAGGCCTCACATCTGTCCTCCAAGGACCCTTCCAGCTCCACTTCCTGGATGCAGTCAGCAGCTGTCTATGTGATTTTGGACAAGGCATTTCCCTTTTTTAGGCCTCAATGTTCTCATCTATCCGATAGGGATGATATTAAAAACCCAAAGAGTTATTTGGGAGGATCAGATGAGTTCTGTGGGTAAGGCTTCAGGGCAATGTCTGGAGCACAGCAAGTGTTCACAAAGGATAGTTCCTATGCCCCTTCTGAGTCCTTCTAGCTCTCAGCTTTGCAGCAGTCAGCCTAATCTATCTTCCTCACAACACCTCACCAATAGCTTCCTAAAATATGAATCATACCATACAGCTCCCTTGCTTAAAATATTTCAGTACTTTCCCACTGCCCTCGGCATAAGGTCTGAACTCCCTGTCGTGGCTTACCACACTCAGTGTGCCCTGCTCTCCCCTCCTCTTTCCATTCTCCTCCCACCCTGTACTTCAGCCACTCTGGACTGCTTACAGTTTGCTGCAGCACCTAACTGGCTCCTACCCCCATCCCTCTGCTCACACTCCTCCCTCTGCCTGGATGCCTCCCCCCACCAGCCCTGCCCTTCCTCTCTGACCTTCTGCTCAGTCAGGCATCACTTCCTCCAAACTTTCCAAAAGTTTCTGCCAGCTTGTGAGGGGCTCTTTACTTATCTTCCCACAGCACTGGAGGCATACGTCTACACTGTACTAGCTATACTGTTTTGTAACTATCCCATTGAATGTCTATCGCCTGTAGTCTGTGAATTCTTGCAGGCAGATCGCTGTACCCATCCAGCACAGGGCCTGGTCCCCAGTCACATTACTGAATGAAAGAATTAACAGAGAGGCCCCAAAGCACAAATATAGAGGGGGAGGGTCCTTTCAGGAGTGAAAAACCCCCTCACACCTCTTCTGACTAACTGTCCTCCCACGTGTCTGCCCATGGGCCACAGGAAACATGTCTGGGAACCGCCGCACAGCCAACATCAAGAGTCTAGGGTATTCAGACCTGTTCTGCCTGAGCAAGGAGGACCTGCGGGAAGTCCTGAGCGAGTATCCACAGGCCCAGGTCATGATGGAGGAAAAGGGCCGTGAGATCCTGCTGAAAATGAACAAGTTGGACGTAAATGCAGAGGCAGCTGAGATTGCCCTACAAGAAGCCACAGAGTCCCGGCTACGCGGCCTTGACGAGCAACTCGACGATCTACAGACCAAGTTTGCTCGCCTCCTGGCCGAGCTGGAGTCCAGCGCACTCAAGATCGCTTACCGCATCGAACGGCTCGAGTGGCAGACTCGAGAGTGGCCAATGCCTGAGGAACTGGCTGAAGCTGATGATGAGGGCGAGCCTGGGGAGGGAACTTCTCAGGGTGGAGAGGGCAGGACTGGCCAGGAGGGACCCTCAGACCCACAGTGACCCATTCCTAGCGCTAGGATTCCTCCCAGGGAATCCAGAGCTGTAGGAACACCTGCCTGCAGAAACTCTGCCATCCTGCCTGCTGGGTACAGAGATGGGAATGGATTGAGGGTAGCTGCTCACCTAGAGGGATAGGAGTAGAGCACACATTCGTCCCCCACTCCCCAGCACACGCGCGCGCACAGCTGCAAACACACGTACTGCACCCAAGATGCATTCCATGGAAAATATTCCGGAGTTTCCATTTTCAGAACACATATGCTTTCTCACAAACATAGGTATGCCTTACACACACACACACACACACAAAATATATATATATATATAATATATATATATATTACATTATACATGCATACATTCATTCATGCACGTCATAAAGACCTATATACTGAGACTCACCCACCAATAGACACACAGATGCCCTCCACAGGTGTGCACACACTTGTGAACACACAGAAATGCACCCAGAGCCCTCTTCTTCCAAAATATCCTTTAAATGCCTCCCATATGGGAAGTTCACAAATGTTGCCTGCAAGTTGCACTTCAGTAAAGTATTTGCTTCCTCACTAAGCATTTATGGGAGTGACAGGAAAAGGCGAAGCCAATGGTGGGCCAGGATGAATTCTGTCTGAATTCTGAGTCACAGGGGCAAGGCGCATGGGCTGTGTAGTAGCTAGTGGGTTTGATTCAAAGGGGCTGGGGTGCATGATGAATTGAGAATCAGTGCTGAGCCAAGGCAAAGCTGGGTTATGCATCACACTGTTGAAAGTGTGCACATGCTTTCATAGGTATATTCACATATACACACTGACCATTATAGTTCATTCCAGAGCGTATATCCTTAACTTTGTGAACCCTGAGTGATTTGACCTAGCTTAGTGGACCAGAGCAGACACCTCTGCTCCTCCTTCCTTCCTCTGGCCCAGCCCTGGAGCCTGGGGCCAGGGCTACCCCATGTCTGGGATGCATTTCAAGGGGAGAAGAGTTCACAGGGCCACTCGCCTGGCCCTGCTCTACCCTGTCGGTTGTTAGAGCCGGCTTTGGTGCTGCCAGAAATCCAGCCCTCCCTCTGTATGATATTTCAAAAGACAGAGTGGCAGATGGAGACGAGGTGGAGTGGAACATCCTGGTTGGGAACAGCTGGAGATTAGTGTTTGGGGAGTTTTTGAGTAACTTTGGCATACTTGGAGGGAGGTCTGCAGGCTTGGGGCAGAGAAAGTGTTGTGGGGTCTCTGGGGGAGGAATCTGATATCATCTCCGAATCATATTCACCCTGGTCACAACTTTAGCTCCTCCAGGGCCTGGCCAGTCTTTGGTCTAAGCTGTGCCAGGTGGCATTTTAAAATGTACCTTGGGTTTCTTTGTTTTAAGTTTTAGGTCATGAAATCACCAATGGGAAATGTATGAATATACCATAATGTGTTTATCCGTTTACATATTGATGGACATCAAGGTTGCTTTCACTTTCTGTCTATTTCAAATAAAGCTGTTCTGAATAGTCAAAAAAAATAAAATAAAATAACATGTACTTTGGATTTAATTTATCAGTATGACTGAGGGATGACACATAGAGGTCAATGCCATTGAAAGAAGAATTTATTATTTACAGTCCCCAAGAGGAAGGGGCACACCCCCATGCAGGGCCACACAGGGAAGCACCAGGGTGGTGAGGAAGGAGAAGGAGCAAGGGAAAAACACAGGCAAAAAACTCTTATTATGCTCGTGCCGGGAAGGTTTTAGGTGGGGACATCCCATACTGGGCAGGAAGCAAAGATATGGGAGCTTGTGGGTGGAGAGCTCGTAATACGACTTTCAAGAACCCATGAAAGCAAGACCACAGAGGAGATATAAACAGCCCTGATCAGGTTGGCCCATGATTTCAAGATGCCAAATCATCAATTACTGAATATCAAGAATAATTATTACAAGTAGGAGGAGAGAATGAAGGGTAGGGTGTGTGGGAACATCTGCTGATGTGGGGTCATGGAGACATTCCCTCAGAACTGTTGGTGTCCTCAACACCGAACAACCTTTCAGATACGGTGGATGCCAGTGACACAGGTGCGCCCAGACATGAGAGACTGGGAACACACCTTTCTCAGATAGCCGTAGGAACTGAGGCTATGGCTGGAGTCCAGGTGTCAGGAGACACGACGAGGATCATTGCACAGTAATTCATTTAAAACTATGTGATTATTTCTCATCTCTTCCTCACAAAATATGAGAACTGGCACTCAGTCTGTCTTGTTCATCTCTGTCTCCTCAGGGCCAAAACTGTGCCTGACACAGCGTACATCCTCAAATATATATTTGGCAACCAAAGAGATGGGAGTTGAGACAGGTAAAGGCCTAATGTTGGAGAAAGATGCATGTTGATTTCTTAAGAGATTTTCCTACCATCGCTGCCCTCAAATTGTGTTGAGCTAGACATGGGTGAGTATGTTATACAAGCCATTTTTGTGGTACCCGATGGATTTAGGGAGCTGAGAATAAGCTTTCCATTGACCCACTAGAATGTGCATACCTGTCCCAGGAGAAGGCTCTCTTAGAACAGGCGGCTCCTGCTGCCCCCATAGAATCCTCCTGTTCTGGCCATCTTCCCTGTTCTGGATGCAGAAACAAAACTCTTCTGGGGCCCAAGGCAAGTCTAGCTCTGCCTCTGCAGTTCCAGGATGAGGAGGATTCCTCATGGTGGAGCCAGCAAGCCCGAAGACATCTTGAATATCAGCAACACCATGCTGGGGTCCTCTAGTGCTGGGGAGTGACTTCCATCACTGCATGACAGACACTGTTCTACCAATTTGGAATCAAACTGGATAGAGTTAGGTCAGGACAGGTAGAATGGGCAGAATATTAATATTAGTTACTGTGTAGTAAGTACTAAGCAAAGTACTTATATATGTGGCAGGAAACTTTACTGAGATACTCATTTAGGTTTTATCCATTTCATCCCTCCTCCCATCATAAGAAAGTACTAAATCTTTGTATCTCCTGGACTTACTGCTGTTTTGTTTTGTTTGTTTGTTTGTTTTAAGTAGGCCCCATGCCCACCATGGAGCCCAGTGCAGGCCTCGAACTCAAAACCCCGAGATCAAGACCTGAGCTGAGATCAAGAGTCAGACGCTTAGCCAACTGAGCCACATGGGTGCCCCAAAGCTGTTTGAATTACAGAGTCAAAAATAGAAATTTTCAGAAACTCTTTACCCTAACTTTTGTTTGTGACAAAAGGGATTCTAGGTGAATTGTGCCCAATTGTCTGTGAGGGCTTAGAGTTGAAGAAGCAGGAGCTTCTGAACCCGAGGAGAGGAGATGCCCCAAGACTAAGAAAAGGAATGGGATTCTTAAGTATTGTATTAGTTTTCTTTTGCTGCTATAACATGTTTCACATAAACATGAGTTTAACAGCTTAAAACAGAACCCCTTTATAATATCACAATTCTGTGAGTCAGAAATTCCAGCACAGTGGGTACAACTGGGTCCTCTGTTCAGGGCCTCTAAGGCCAAAATCAAGGTGTTGGGTGAGCTGGCCTCCTTCCGGGAGGCTCTGGAAAAGAATCTGCTTCCAGGACCACTTAGGTTATTAGAAGAATACAGTTTCTTTTCGTTGTAAAACTTAGGCCCTTGTTTCCTTGACACATGGTCCCTTTATCTTCAAGCCAACAAAGCTGTTGTGAAATCTTTCTCATTCTTCAAATCTCTTACTTCCCCTTCTATTACAAGACTGAGAAAGATCTCTGCCTTTTAGAGCTCCTGTGCTTAGATTAGGTCCACCTAGATAATCCAAGATAATCTCTCTACTTTAAGGTCAGCTGATTATTAATCTTACTACCACAAAGTCCTTTTTTTTTTTTTTTTGTCATAATCACAGGAGTGACACCAGATGGCAAGGTAATGGGAGCCAAAATTCTACCTATCACAGGGTTTCTGGGGAGGAAAGCAGCCTGGACCCCACTTTCACGGGGGGTCCAGAATAGGGACCACTATGAATAGAGTCTTTGGAAAGGGGAGAAAGATGACCCTGGCTCAAACTGGCACTGGAGCCTCAGAGCAGCGCCACCTAGAGGAAGAACAGGCTTGAGCAAGGTGCGTATCCGCATAACCCAGCACGGTCTCTAAACTCAGGCCTTCCTCCTGCCCACCGCCCCCCCCCCTTTTCTGTTCAACATAAAACCCACAGAGACATTTTGCAAGACACTAAATTGTGGGAAAAGACAGTGAAAGAAAGCCAGCAAACATAGAATGAGATTAAATTTTCCGTAAGGTGGGCAGTTAAAAGCTTAGATGACAATAGTCTGATTCAGGGAACCAAAGAAAGGTCCCATTTTTTCACACACTGTTATGGAATCATTCATAACTGCTATCTCATACATTACCTCATTATCTCTTACAACAATGTTAGGAAGCTTAAATTGTTATTATCCTTATTTTTCTAAGTCAGAAACTGAAGTTTAGAGGGCAACTAAAAATATTAGATATGACTTATTGAGGAGCTATTCTGTGCCAGGTCCTGGGTTAAGTGCATTGTCCCAATCAATTCTCGCAACTACATGAGAAAGATGCTACTACTACCCCATTTTAAAATGAGGAAACCAAGTCTCTGGGAGACTAGATAATTTGCCCGATATCACAGGGGTCCCAAGTCACATGGAATAAAACCTAGGTCTGCCTTGCTGTTTCCTTCAGAGAGATAAGTAAAGGGGCCACCTCAGCTGCAGCTAAGGCCAGGCAAGCTCCTGCCTTTCTTAAGAAGGACTGTCGGGAGCAGTATCGGGGGTAGCCAGGGGAGAAGAAGCCAGTAGTGCAGAGCAAAGCTTGTTAATCACCAGCAAGCCTGCCCAATGTGCTGAAGTATTGATCTCAGGGCTGCAGCCAAGATAAAGGACCACCCAGTGCTCTGGAGATCTGCACCCATGCAGCTGTGGGAGGAGGGCAGAAGTTTTGGAGGGGCTGCTGGATTCCCACAGGGGTGAGCTGTAATTCTCCTATAAGAATTGTTCAAGGGCCCTGCTGCTGAGAGCCCAGCTGATTCTAGCTCAGCTCTTCTCCCTCCCACGGGACCTACGGCCTCACCCACGTCTCTCCTGGGATCACTAACCTCAGGACACCTTGGCCTGGCTAAGATTTGAGATGTACACTCCTCCTCAATGTTCCCAGTTAGCTACACCCACCCACCCCCACACACACACATGCAGAGTCTTCTTCGGCCTCCCTACTTCATCTTTTTCTTTCTGAGAGTTTGGCTGCTCGCCCAAGAGACAGATGGAAATTAAGTATCAAGCTTGGGAGGAAATCACATTCATAGGGAGAAGGACCATCCAACCCAAGGAAAGATCCAGTGCAAACACTAGGTGCCAGGAGCAGGAGGTAAGGTGGGTGGATTCTAGCTTGAGGCTGAAGCTAGGGTTTGGCTTGAGGCTCAGATCAGAAAAGGATGGTTAAGCCAGTTAGAGCTGGGGTCAGAGTCAAGACCCAAGTCAGGGCAGGTATGAGGCTGCCTAAAAGCACAACAGATGGGAAAGAGCTTGGAGCCAATCCGAGTCAGATTTTAGTTCTGAAATATCACTTACTAGCTGGGGGACTCTCAGCCTCCTACACAATCTTTCAGGGTTGTTGAAAGTGATGCTTGGAGAATTAAAATGTAAATGAGATAATGATGTAAACTGCCTGCCAGTGCCTGACAAGTAGCAAGTGCTTAATAATGAATGGTAGCTATGACCGTTATTCCTACCCCTCTAGCAGAGGTTGTGTCTTTGAGGCAGTGGGGCACAGGTGGTCTGGCCCTGCTCAGCCCTGGGCCTCCGGTCTGTCCTGGCAATGCCCGATCTGGCCAGCAGAGGGCGCAGGGCTCCCATTCCCTCCCCTCCTACCTCCAGCCCAAGCCTCGTAAAGCTAGGAGAACTAAAATCTTAGGGCCAGGGAAAAATGGAGTCTTAGGGACAGAACCGTGGTCTCAACTGGCTTGTAAAAACTCTTGATTTTTTAGCAAAGACTAAAATGCAGCAGTGATGATGCCGGAAGTTGTGCCAAGTCAGACCCTGAGGTAGCGCTGTTGGGGGCAGCACTACCGAATAGCTGGGAGTACTCAGGACTGCCCTCTCCTACAGCTTGAAAAATCTTTGTGCTTTTCATTGAACACACATGGGCCCTCTGTCTGGCATTGCCTTTCCAGTTTCAGTATCTTGGCTTGTCTTCAACCTTGCTGTTCACCAACAGGTACCACAGGGCCCCACAGGCTCGTAACTCGGGTGTGTTCATAGATGCTCTCTCTCTGGTGACTTACGATTTTTTAGCTTTCAAATGAGACCCTGACCTAGGAGATCCAGCCCTCTCTTGGTGTACATGCGAGAGGCCATGTCTGAAGCCAAGCGTAGCCATCGGTGAGCTCCAGCCCCTTTGTGTGTGTGCTCGGCTCTCCCCAGCACAAGTCCCAGGTTCCGGAAGGTGGTCCTTCCCCTTGCTGCTTTCCTCTGACCAACACCCCTGCCTGCTCCAGCTCCAACCCGTCTGTCTTCTCAGCCTGCTCCCTCTTTAATTATCCCAAGAGAAGAGCCTCCTACGTGGGCAGGGAGTGTGTGGGCAGGAGCTCAGCACAGAAACATAGCTGCACATCACAGAAACGCAGACAAGAGAAGGCCTTGAAAGATGTGGAGAGAAGGCAGCCTAATGAGCCACAGAGGGAGGGCTGAGCCGGCGGGTGAGTGGGCACCCCAAGGACTACCCTGTGACTGGTTCCTCTCCTAGCCGTGCATGCGTGTCAGAGCCAGAGGTGCTGGGGGCAGAGCCTAGCCCACGCCCCTCACACCACTGTGTGTGTGTGTGTGTATGTGTGTGTGAACACGGGGTTTCCTGGGTAAAAGCTAATATTTTGTGGAGCTGCAAGATGCCTAGAAGAAGCAGTCCCTTATAAAGCAGGTTATCTGACTGTGCATTACGCACTATAGTCTCCCCTCTTTAGTTGTTTCCCCAGAACATTTACTGAAGTGTTGTTTAAACGTTCCCCGCTTATCTCAATTGTGATACAGAATATTGAAAGAAGGATCATGTGCCCACACTTGAGCCAGTGTGGCAGTAGCTAGGTGACTGAGACTTCCCCAAGGGAAAGGTAAACTATTCTAGCTGTAAGAGTCAAGCTTGGTGGGCCAGCACTGCCCTTCAAAACACACACACACACACACACACACACACATACACACACACACACAGAAACCAAAAAAACGTGACAACCTTGGCAGGTCAAGGCTTGAATCAAAGAAGCAACTTCCCTCAGAACTGAGCTTGGCCCTCTGTCAGGACATCCTGCACTTGCTTCCTTGACCTCTTAGGTTTCTGACTTGTTCTGGGATGAGGGTCAAGGTCTCTTTCCTGTGGTCATCCATACTGACTTTGCAGTTCCCTCCCTGCCTTGATCTCAAGTCCCCTGTTTCCTGATCCTGAGCAACCCCATTCTCCCTAAAGGCTGAGTTAATCCCTGGCATAGATGGAATTTCCTGATTTTGAGAAATATCTTCTACCCTCTTAGCACTTCATTTTCATGCCCTCCTCTGCTCATGGTATTCCCCCTTCTCCACTTGACCGATTACTTGGAGTTTTTTTCCTCTTATAAACCATCTTCTGGAAACAATCTATATCCATCACCTCCCGGCCCTCACCTCCCCAATGCCCATATGCCTTTAGTTAGAGGGAACGGCATGAGCAAGGTGCAAGGGCGATGAACAGCATGGAATGCACCATGAAACTATAAGCAATTCAAGGTTCCTTGAGCACAAAGACAGCAAACAAGTAATGAGAATAGTGTGGAAAGTGGTTTGAGAACCTGTTGGAGAAAATGGCAGGAGCCAGAGCCCTGGAATATAGGTAAGCAAAAGGACAACTATAAAACATGTAAGTGTAAGAATTACCGTAACGAAAGGTACGAGGTGTTGCAGAAGTACCTAGGAGAGAAACCCAGGAAAGCTTCTCAGAGGAGTTTCCCCCTCTGTAACCCCTTTCCCAACACAAGCTTCTTTGAACATTCTCCCAACTCCCATGTTACCTAAGCCAGCAGTCCTGTGAGGATAGCACACCCTCTGCAGAAAGGGGTGTCTCCTTTTCCTTTCACAGCTCAGTGCACAGATATGGGGTCCTCTGTGCTCGCCGATGCTGCTTCTTCACTCTCAGTACACCCCTGCTCTCTGACACTCATCCATACGATCTTTGCACTGCTCTCTTCCCTTTCTCCCTGCTGACAGCTCCAGCTTCTGACGCCTACTCACTTTAGACTTCGTTACTCACTTCATAGTTCTGTCTTCTCCAAGTGAGATTTCGTAGCCATTATTTTGCCTTTGTCCTTTTGTTTTTCACTCCCACCCAACTGGCAAAATATCAACTTTGGATGAACTGAACAATCAGTAGTGTCCATGCTTGCATCCAACCATCTGAGCTCTGCTGGAGAAACTGATACCACTAGAAAGTCATGGTCACCAACTCCTAAGTGGGTCCCAACGCTTACTTACTTACTTACTACATTCCTCCAGTGTCCGCTCCCCCTTTCCCATTTTATATAGTTTTCTTTAAAAACCATCTAAAAAAAAAACTGATTACTAAAGTTCAGTCTTATCCACTCACACACACACACACCACACACCACTCACTGATAACCAGATCTCCAACTTCAAAGAAAAAATAGAAATACAAGACAGCAGCTCCCATTAAATCTATGCACCGCCTGTGTAAATTAAGATACAAAACAAGTCGCTATGACAAGAGGAGAAAATATGTAGGTCCTCCAGACTGCAGTTCCTTTTTCATACAAGAGACCCTGAGTAGTAAAACAGCTCGAGTATAGGAGACCCAGGCTCCTACCATCTTATCACTCTGCCATCCCTAGTGTGTTATCTTCATGGCATGACTGAAGATTCACATTCAACCTGCAGGAAAGGGCAAAGAGGAAGAAACAGTCCACTCCTCTCCTATCTCACTTCCACCCACAACCACTGTCCAACATGTGCTCATAAAGCCACACTTAGCTGCCAAGGCGTCTAGGAATTAATAGTTGCTAGCTGCTCAGCCGTGACTTATTTGCATCTATAATTATTCTCTTCTAACTTCCTCTTACAATTGAGTCTCTACTCCTATCAAAAGCTAGAACCTTCCACATGTGCTCTGAATTCCATATCTCCCTGCCTTCTCAGGAATCTTGCATTTGAAATTAATTAACTTCTCTCTCGCTCGCTCGCTCTCTCTCCTTCTCTCCCTCTCTCCTTCTCCCCCTCTTCTCCTTTCTCTTTTGTTTTCCCTTTCTTTTTTATGATGGCTTCCTCCCCTTGTTTTCCTCCCAGCTCTCTGTCTGCTCCTCTTGGTCTCCTTCCCCGGCTGGCCTTTCTCTACCCAGTCTTTAAATATGGTCTTTTCCAGACTTCTGACCTGGTTCCTCATTTCTCATTAATTCTATGGTTTGTATTACTTCCTATGCAACCTGTATATTCTGCTTCCTACTGGAATTCCTACTAGATGTCTAATAAGCATCTGAAACTTATCAGGTCCAAAATGGAACAGATCGCTGGTGGGAGTTGCTGTCTGAGGGTTCCTATTTTCTCTATGAAGTGGGAGGCCGGGTTATTTATTGTCAGGGAAGGATGGTATGCGTGAGTGGTGGCGGGGGGCGGGGGTTGGGGAGAGGACATGAGAGATTTTACAAGTCCAAAAACATTGGAAAAAATATTGTGTGAAATGAGAGAAAGAAGGTGATCGGAGAAATTCAGTAAAATCTTTTTGCTCATTTTTGGAAACATCATCGTATGTGAGCACCTAAATCGTCATGCCCAAAACCCCTGGCTTTGGATTGTAACTTTTTCACTAAGTAGTTTTATGGCTTTGGGAAAGTTACTTGAACTCTCTCTCTCTCTGAGCCGCAGTTTTTTCAGCTAAAATAGTGATCAACCATATTGGACTGAAACGTGTAGTTCTTGGTGAGGATTAAAAGTAATGTGCTTTGAACAGAGTAGGTGATCACCAAAGAGCTCCTATCTAGTTACCAGAAAACTTATTCCTTTTCATCTCATCCTCCTCCCTCACCCTCCACATGGAAGCATCCTCTAAATTCTGTCTGCCTCCTAAACAGCTCCTGGATCCATCTTCACTGCCTCCATGACTTTAGCTCAAGCCGCTATCATCTGTCACCTGAGTTGCGTCATGGACTCCCAACCTGTCCCATCCCTCAAGTTGCTCTCCACACCAGCTGCCATAGCTGTTACTCCAAATATTTCTAAGCCTAAAATTTCCAGCACTTCCACGTCTTCCCCCCGTGGCTTGCAAGGGTCTGTATTTGCTACTTCCTGCGACTGAGAGGTGTGTTCGTTTTCTATTGCTACTACAACAAATTACTATGAATTTGGAAGCTTAAAACAACATCCGCTTAGTAGGTCACCGGCATGTGGGCCAGAAGTCTGGTACAATATGGCTGCGTCCTCTGCTCAGGGTGTCACCAGGCTGAGGTCAAGGTGTCAGCCAGATGAAATTCTTTTCTGGGTTCTCCCGCTTCCGAGCTCATTCTTGTCATCAGCAGGATCTAGTTCCCTGCGGTCTTAAGACTGAAGTCCCTATTTTCTGGCTGGCTGTCAGTCAGAGACTGCTCTTAACCAGCACCCACTCTCAGGTACGTGCTCTGCAGCCTACTCCTTCCTCAAGCCAGCCACAGCCCCTTGCATTCCCTCCCACGTGGCCCCCTCCGTCTTCAAGCCAGCAACCGTGTGTCAAATCCTTCTTCTTCAAATGATGTCCTCCTCTGCTGCCAACAGAGTAAATTCTTGTGACTTGGTTAGGACTCATTGGATAATCTCTTTATCTTGAAGTCCACTGATTAGTAGCATTAATTACACCTGCAAAATCTCTTTTGTCATACAACATAATGGTGAAAGTAGCATCTCATCATATTTACAGGTTCTACCCACACTCTAGGGAAGGAGATCATACAAGATGAGAATCCTTTGGTGCCATTTCATAATTCTGCCTACCACAGGAGGGGAAGCCAGGAAAAACGTCCCTGAGAAATGCTGATACCTTAAGCTGAGATGAGAGGGATGAACAGGAGTTAATTCGATAAAAGAAGGAAAGCTTCCAGAGACCATGTGCAAAAGCCATGTAACTGACAGAATATATCCAAAAAAAAAAAAAAAAAAAAAAGGACTAAAGGAAGGCCAGTGCGTCTACAGGGAAGAGAACAAGAGAACAAGGGCCACGGGGACTTGAAATAAGGTGGTTAGAGAGGTCAATAGGAGGCAGACCACACAGGCTTCAGAGACTCTGGGTAAAGGTTTTCTCTATCCCCAAAGCAAAGGTCAGAAGAGTGCCACAACCCGATTTGTGTTCTGCACGTATCACTCCGGCTTTAAGGTGGAGGGTGGATGTGAGGAGGCATCAGCAAAAGGTGGCGGACCACGGAAGAAGCTAGGAGAGCGGTGCAAGGAACAGTGGGATAATGTCGGTGCAGATGCAAGCAGACTGATTCAAGGAACACTCAGTGGCTAAAATCAACAGGACTTCATGATTGATTGACTATGGGAGGGAGGCAGTTACGTTCCCCAGGAAGCAGAGTCTGAGACAGAGATTACTGTGGAGGATGTTTACTAAGGAGTGCTCTTGGAGTCAACACCTGTGCAAGAGCAAGGATGAAAGGACGGGGTGAAGGGAGAAGCAGAGCAGTGATTCAGTCCCCACAAAGGCCTCGGTCAAGCCCGTGAGGAGCTGTGCACATCCTTCAGAGTTGTCCTCTGTTGGGGTGAGGAGGCTGAACCTTTGCACCTCTGTGCTGAGCCGTCACTGGATGCAGGATGCCTCAGGAAGGGAACATGACCTCGCCTAAGCAGGCTTTCCTCGGCTCGGCCAACTCCCCAAGGGCCTCGCAGTTGAGGGCTGACTTCCCGAAGCTTCTCTGCAGCTGCAGAATAAATCCCTCGTATTTGGAGAAGAGTCTGGGCTTTTTGTCACAGCCTCTATTCCAGGTGAAGGAACATAAGGGAGTAAGGCAGCCAGGCTGATTCCTAAATTTCTGATTTGTGTATCTTCGCAGAGGCTCGTCCAACCATATGCTGTAATCGTTGGCTTACCTGTCACTTTCCCCCAGGAGAGTGGGAGCTACTCGGGCACAGAATGTATCAGACAACTAGTACACAGCCCTATAGCTGGCACATACTTTGCTGAACAAGTGAATGCCCGGCTACTCCTACTTCCACTCCTCTCTCTCCTACATTTCCTTTGCTCCCCGCCCCCACAAACCCCGTCATCCAATGTGGGAAAAGTCCAGCAGGTTATCTGAGGTGCCACCTGTGCTGGAGCTGAACAAACAGCAAATCAGGCTCTTCTGGTCCAGGGCGCTCTGATGGGGAAGGCAGGCAGTGCCAGGAGGAGGGCAGTGGGGGGAGACAGGTGACAACATCCCCACCCACCACAGGCTTAGATCCTCCTTCAGCGCCCCAGCCCCTATAAACTCAGTGCTAGCTGGAACAGGTCCTCTCCAAAAGACAAATTGGAGAGGGCTCTCTCAACTCCCCATAAACTCGGATCTCATTCACAGTCTGAACTGCTCTTTGACTGAGGCCCCCACCTCTAACAGATACTGCTGGGGGCCAGAGAGTGGAATTTCAAAGTCATATTGGAGTTTCCTTGGAATGGAGGAGAATGGATAGCTAGCCTCGCTGAAATATTAGTGGAGGCAAGTCCTGCCTGAGGAACTGAACCCACCACCTCAGTCCTGGGCATACCCCCTTAAGCTTTGCTCCCGCTGCACCCCAGTGATCTGGCGCCCTTCGGGTCCCCTCTCGTGGGAACCTGCCACCCCACACAGGCTGCTCCAACTGCACGGAGAGCAAACAGGGAGCGTCAGTGTGACGGTGAGGGTGGGCGCTGCCTGGAGACCACGAGAGCCAGCCGCCTCCTTCCCTTTTGTGCCAGTGATGGGCCGGGATTGGAACCAAACCCCACCATCAGCCCACCCCTCCCCCATTTATTCTAAGCAGTTCTCTCTGCTACCCAGGCCGCCCTCACACCCAAGTCAGACTCTTCCTCCGCGCAGCCCTTTTGCGCGCCAAGATTCCCGAGGACAAATGCTGCCCGCCGCCGCCACCACCCCCCGCTCGCGGTCCTTGCCTGCTGCAGAGGGTTCCTTGGGAGCTTTGGGTGGAAGCTTAGGTGTTGGGCCCCGAAGTAGGAGGTGGAGGGTGTGGGGGCAGATTCAGGTGCCACTCCAGCCCCTTGGCGAGGAGATGCCGGGAACTATGGTATCGCGGTCACTGGAGCCACTGCGGCATAGTACAGTACCCCGCGCCTGATGCCACTGTGTTAAATGCCACCTCCACGTCCCCTGACCCACCAGGGAAAAATGCTAGATCCCACGGCAGCCGCACCCCACCCAACCCCTCTTACCCGCCTCCCCGCAACCTCCCTACCCGCCACCCCTCCATCCACCCGTAACCCCCACCGCTACCCTCGCCAACACAGGCACACACGCGCGTGCACGCACACACACGCATGCACACACACACGCACACACACACTCCCAAGAATTCCGCCGAACCCGGACGGTGATGAAGGGGAGTGGGCGGGAAGGAAATCTCTAGGAGAAGACCGCAGAGACTAGGGAGGGGGCGAGCCTGAAGGACAGTCCCGGTGGGTGGGGGGAGCGTGGAAGTCCTGAGCGTGGGAGGGGGGCGGAGAGTCACCTGGCGGGACCGAGGCGGACGAGCCTGGGAGAGAGGCGAGCCTAGGCGGGGCGAACAGAGGAGGAGCGGCGGGGCAGGCAGGGGCCAAGGTTGGGGGCGGGAACCAGGCGGGGCGGGAGCCTCCGCCCGA